>NW_004443952.1:0-12730 GCF_000243295.1 Trichechus manatus latirostris | reverse complement strand
CCTTTTAGCTCAGTGGTGAAGTTATGTTTGAGGTTCACCGTTCAGCCTGGGACTGGACAGCCCCGTAAAACCAAATGGGACTAATGAGGTACAGTAGTCCAGTGACAAGGGCCAGAAGGCAGAAGGGGACAAGGAAGCCAGTGATAGGGCACCCAAGGTTGAGTAAGGATATTGTTGATGTGTTGTGAGATTGTTAACCATTGTTATAGGGGAACATGTGTAGTAACTGTTAAATGAGGAACTATTTTGTTCTGTAAGCCTTCATCTTAAGTGAGAATAGCAGCACAATTGGAAGAGTGTAGTCAATGTCACTGAACTGTCCATGTAGAAATTTTTGAAATGGTGTCTCTTTGGCTATGTGTATTTTCACCAAAAAAAAAGGTTGAGAGGTTAAAAAAGGGTTGACATGTTGTGGAGTTGTTAACCAATGTCATAAAACAATATCTGTACTACTGTTTCATGAGAAACTATTTGTTCTGTAAGCCTTCACCTGAAGTACAATAAAAAAAATAAAAAAAATAAAAAAGTAGCCCCTTCAAGAACTGTGAGCCATTATCTCCCAAGTAGTGGTTAAATAGACTTCAGGTGAAACCAAAGAAAATACCAATTTTAAGTAAAATTAAACAAAAATTTAATAAATTGTACTATCACTATTTTGCACATAAACTACATGAAACTGAAATAAAGGAAATTTCTTTCCATGTGTGCTTATTGGGATTCCTTTTAATTCTGATATTTTTGGTGGGCTATGCTTTGTGGAGGAATCAAAAACAATATTTTGATTCTTAAAGTACACTATCGTCTTTATGCAAGATTTTAAGTATCATGCTATGTGTGACCAGTGAAGTATGAACAAATGAATGTCACAGAATCACCTAGTTAAATATTTTCATTATAAAAATTAGCTCTTAGAGGATAAACAATGACATGTAGCCACTACGCAGTAAGTTAGTGGCAAAGCTGGGCATTGTGTTACCCAAATTAGTATCACTGCCACCACCCACTCTGCTTTTTCAAGCCAAATTGCTGGAGTTTATACTTCATCTTTCCTATTTTAAACCATGTTTGAAAATGCCTCTTCACATGGCAGCACAAACTCCACCCGGCACCCTCCTACTGCACTGCACACGGAGTAGGAGTTTTTATACATACCTTCCCTAAGTATGAATGCAGAGGTGAAAGAAGTCTCTTTCTGCAGCTGAGCTGCCAGGGTACAGAACTTAGAGAAAGCTCTGGAACAATTAGGGCCAAGGGTAACCCTCGAGGCTCGCTGCTTGCAGCTGTCCTCACTTTGATGGGCTCCATCAAAACAGCACTTCTGGACCACAGGGTGTTGGAATGTGGATGCTGAGGTGATAATACAACTGCTCTTAGCCAAGCACAGAAGCAAAGGCTCAGGGCTGGACTTAGAGGCTTGGGTCTAACTTCCTCCCTGGTGCCCTCTGCTGCACCCACCCCATTCAGTGACAGTGGTGGAGCAGCCCCTACTGCAATAGCTCCAGGAATGGGGAAATTGTGTCCTCCCCAGGTAGCCTGTTCCATTTCAGAGAGCTCTAATTGCTGGAAAATTCTTTCTGATGTCTTCTAAACCAAAATCCAACTTTTATTTCCGGTACTCAGGGGGCTAACTCTCTTGTGCAGAAAAAAAGTCACATAATTACGAGTCCCTCACATGTTTGAGGGCAGTCATCACGGCGATTTAATTCTTACCCTTCCTCTGTTAAACATCCTGGGACTTTTTTATTTAGGCCATTTTTTTTTCATGTGGTATGATTGGTTTTTGAAACCTCCTACAATCACCCGCCTTGGGCAAACACTCACTTGGCCAAGGTTCTCTTAATCTGCAGTCAGTAAGAAGGCTGAATGGGTATAGAAAATCAAGACAATTATTTAGATTGCCCTCTTGCTTTCTCAAAAGTCACTGAAGGGGACTTTAGAATTGATCACGTCATCTCTGTTATTTAGAGATGAGGAAATGGAGGTGTGGAGACGGGGAAGGACTTGTCCAAATAGTCACAGCTGCTAAGCAGAGCCAGTGCTGGAGCCAAAAAGCAGTGTCATAAGGTGAAAGGTGATTAAACCATAGAACAGAAGATCTGACACTGTAGTGGTGGTCTCTCCTCTCCCAGTCATTTGGACTTGGCAGGATAGTTAAGCTTTCAGGAGCTCAGTTTGCCATCACAAAATGTTGACTGTAATTTGTCTGGCATAGGTCAGAGTATGGCTTTGCTGAGAAGGGACTTAAAAAAGAATCAAGCATTATGACTTACCATTTATTGAGTTCTTCTTGAGCTAAGTGTTTAATTCTCATTTAATTCTCGTAACTCTGCAAGGCAGAGAGAAATTATTCTCTTTTTATAGAAGAAGAAACTGAAGCTTGGGGAGATTAAATAACTTGGTTAAGGTCACATAGCTATAAATAGTCAAGCCAAGACTCAGGCTTGATCTCTGGTTTTAAAAGCTCTGTTCTTTATGTGATGCCTTCTAAAGATGCTGTTTTAGCAAGTACCTGCTAAAAGGGGAAATGAAAATTTTGTTATCATTATCATCATAATTATTAAAGCATCATATCAGTAATTTCTAGTCCAGTGTCTATTTTAACATTATTGTTAGTGTACCTGAAATTTCAGTAATGTATAAAAATTGGTTCTTTCAGACTCATCTTCCAGATAATCGAAAGAAGTCCTAATATCAATACACCATACAAAAGAAGTAGTGCCCTATAAAGCATAGTGTTCAATAGCACAGTGAACTCTACTACCAGTCTGACCTGGGTTTGAATTTTGTCTGTGCCACTTACTAGCCCCATGATACGCCTCAGTTTCCTCATCTGGAAAACAGGGATAATAAGAGTACACGCTTCATGTGATTGGTGTGAGTATTCAATGAGAAAATCTCAGTATAGGGCTTCAACAATGCCTGGCACATAGTAAGTGCTCAATTAGTATTAACTCTTATGTTATTATATCCTAAAGTTCATCACACTTGCTTTTTGTCAGAATTTAATGAAAGCTATGCATTTAACTGCTGCACCAACTACTCTAATAGAGACTAAAATCTGTGAGACAGTTAAAAACCAACATAGAAACATAATGCTAAGTGAAATAAGCCAGACACAAAAGGACAAATAATATATGATTCTACTTATCTGAAAAATCTAGAATAGGCAAATGCATACAGATGGAAAGTAGATTAGTGTTTATCAAGGGCTGGGGGGAGGGAGGATGGGAAGTTATTTCTTAATGGATACCGATTTTCTCTTTGGGGTGATGAAAAAGTTTTGGAAGTAAACAATGGTGATGGTTGCACAACATTGTAAATATAATTAATGCTACCAAATTGTACATTGAAAATGGTTAAAATGGCCAATTTTATGCTTTATATATTTTACCACAATAAAATAAGTGACTCTATAACTGACCATGAACATGGTAGAGATCAATTTCCTTCAGATTAAGACTATCCTAAATGAATGTAGGTTAATTTACTCAGAGTGTGCTTTATCTGTATGAAAGTTAAAAAGGGGAAGTGCCCACAAATCTTTCTGACCTGTTCTACATCAATTAGCTAGAATGAGAAAATGTCAGCAGATCCTGGGTTATTACAGAATAACTTCTGAAAACAACATGAAACTTTGGAGTACCTAGATCTTCTATTTTCCCTTTCCATTCTCTTCTTGTTCTGAGATTTTTCTTTGAAGATCCATCTGTTAAAGAACAGACAGAGAGAAAGAGCATCCCTCAGAATAAATGCTTCTATCAAATTATCTAAGTATTCAAAGCATTTGTGGAATCGTACTGAGCACATTTTATCAGAGATTGAGTTATTTTTCCCACAATAATTCTGAACTATACCTCGTACAAGGACATAATGATTAGATTGAGCATATTTCTTGTTGCTCTTTGTAAATGTATTACCTCAATAAGCTCAAATATGATAAGGAAAAAAAAAAAGCAACAAAAGCACACATTTTTAAAGTGGTTTGTTTATCACTTTAAAAAAATATTTAGTGAGTGTCTTCTCTCAACCAAGCACTGTGCTGCTAGGGGCTGGAAACACAAAGATGAGTAAAACCCAGTCCCTATCCTCAAGGATTTCAAAATCTAAAGACACAAAATTGAAGATGTTTCAGTGGTGTTATGACATAAGACCATACTGAGTACAAAGAGGAAAAAGGGGAGGAGAGATCAGTTCTCCAAGGTGAAGGTGGAGCTTTAAGGGCAATTTAGAGGGCGAAGAGCACTCCAGGCTGATTGTGGCACAGAAAGGAGCCCTCTCAGGCACTCTGAGGAGGTAAGTGAGGCTTGAGCACAGGTGACTAGAAGGGGAAAAAAGAGACAGAAGGGTGAGAGGTGAAGCCAGCTAGGGTGAGGGAGAAGATCCTGGAGCAGTTTAATCTCACCTAGGGTGGACTCCATCCTGCAGAGGCAATTTCGAGCCGGTGAAGGGATTTAAGCAGTGTTGACAAGCTATCAGTTCTATTGTAGGAATGGTGAAGATTTGGAGGAAGAGTGAGTCGGGGGCCAGGAAAAGCAGTATGCTTTTATAAGAAAAAAAAATTTTTAGAGTGATAAATACTTTTTTTGTTTTGGTTATTTGGTTAAAAACAAAATCAATTACCATTTTCTTGGAAGTCATCTGCATTCACATTGGTGAGGATGGTGAGTCCTGCTAAGTGGAACACTTCGGCATTGTTCCTGCCACCACCTGCACCACTGCCCTTGTCACTTTTATCTAAAGCTCGAAGTTCCTGTTCAGAAAGAAAATCATTCCCAAAGAACCAACATTCAGTGGCCGTTACCGGGAATACCTGACTCTTGGATAATGTCAGTTGTAAGCCACTGGCTTATTAAATGGTTTTCTCAAAACTTCTTCCTTCCCCTGGTTTTTTTTACCTCATGAGTTTACAAATGCATGCTATTCAAAATTCACTTGATGTAACTTTGGTATGGAAGTTCGTAGAAAATTATTTACATTTGCCCTTCTTGAAGCTTTGCACGTTGAATTAACTTTTAAAATATCCTTCGAGTGAATGAGTGAATGAATATGCAGAGGAAATACTCACTACCCCTCATGGTCCTTTTCCAGCTCCATTGTTGCTGCTGTTAGGTGCTATCAAGTCAGTTTCAACTCACAGAACAACAGAATGAAATGCTGCCCAGTCCTGTGCCATCCTGAGTTCTGAGAGGGATGAGACTCTGTGTTTCATTGTTCCACCCAAGAAAGAGCAGAACGCCAACAATGGGTAAGTGCTAAGTGAGTTCTTTTTGATGAGGAGGCTTGACTCAAGTTTGTGACCATAACTGTGATTCTGGGTAGGGGGAAGTAAAGGGACATGGTTAGGAAGTGGGCAAAAATAAACAAACAAATGCGTCACCATCAAGTCAATTCCGACTTATAGCAACCCTATAAGACAGAGTAGAACTGCCCCATAGGGTTTCCAAGGAGTGGCTGGTGGATTCAAACCACTGACCTTTTGGCTAGCAGCCAAGCTCTTAACCACTGTGCCACCAGGGCTCCCTCGTAGCAGATTTAGCTTTCTAGAAAGTAACAAAGTTACCGAAATCTAAACTAAATCTAATCTAGACTAAATCTAAATTGCCTAAAAGGATAAGGAAAAAAGATAATATGACAAGATTAGAAAGAGGCATAGATTCTTTTTTTCTACCAAGATTTTTACAGGAGAGATTTGTTCCCAGATAAAAAATTGTTCCTATCTCGGGAAGGGGGCAAAGAGAGGGAAAATAGCTACTGCTGTTTCATATGTAGCCATATGGCCTCGCCACACTGTGCCCCTGCTCTTTGCACCTCCATCAGCTCTCTGGTGGATTCAATACACTCAACTCACCAGAACCTCAGCATCTTCAGTCATATCCCTTCCCCAGAGTGGGGAAGTAATTTTGATTCATACATTAGCTTAAAAGGCACCTTCTCTCAGAGTGAATAAGTTTACTGCTTATTCCACCTCATGGCTTAGTAAACAAGATGATGTTATCAGTCACTGAAAGGAAGACAGCTTGGAATTGGCTGCACTTGAAGGTTCATTTCTGAACATGGATTTAATTACGTTTTAGTTTATTCTAGGAGAAGACTGCATTTTAGCATTTCACTGAGGATATTCTCAAATAAAAGTTTGTTTATATAACACAATATGAATTGGAAAGCAAGATAATTATCCTATATATATCTAAAAGGATAACTACAAGGGGTCACTCAGATCAAATAAGTTCACTTGATTCCACTCTGTGCTGGGATCAGGCCATAAATCATCTAATATCTCTGTGTCTCTGTTTTCTTCATCAATAAATGGGGACTATACTAGTAAAGTGCTCAATACATTTTAAGTATAATCTTTATTAATAATATCCACCTTGTATGATCTTATTGTGAATATTCAATAAGATAACAGATGTAAAGGCCTTAGAATAATGCTCAGAATAATACTTAACATATAGTAAGTGTTCAATAAATGTTAGCTATTAGTATTACTGTCCTTACAATCTAGCTGAGAAGACATACATTGGTGTAATTGTATTTTTCTCCGTTATTCTTCTCCTGTGACTAACACACAGGACATTGTTAGAGCCATGGTGGTCACACTTTGCCCCAAGCTATGCCACGCACCAATAACCATCAGATACCCTACTTAACTCTTTCCAGGGTTCTTTTTGGATGCCATGCCCAGCACAATCCACTGCTGATAAAGCCACACATGATTCTGACTCAGTTTCCAGAATAAGAGATATAGCTTAGCCTGGGGAATATATATCTTTATTTGGAGACAGAAGGATCTAAAATTAGTTGAAAAAGAAAGGGTCTTAGTATGCGATTAAACACTCAGGAAGAACTTGGACTAGTGGGGGTTATTTGTGTCTCACCTGGAGCTGGCTGCCACATTTTGCTTCACTATTTAGGCAGATTGAGTCAGATACCAATTCTGCTATCTGCTCTCCCATGATGATGTAATAGACCAGAAGATGGGCTATAGGAACTATGTCCCAAGTCATGGAAATGTTTAAATATTCATAAGACGAAACTGGGAGTTTCTTCTGTGTGTCAAAGTGTACAATTTTGCCCTTAGATGAAATCTGAAAATACACAACAAATAAGTCCTATGCATCAGAATGGATTTAAAACTCTGTACCTGGGCAGGTAATAAAGAGGAAGAGGAGTAATGTCCACTGAGCATCTATTATGCATCAGGCACATAGACATAAACATGTTAAATCCTCACAACCATATACTATGGTTTTATTAATTCCATTTAGTAGTTATGGAAACTGAAGCTCACGTATATAAACTGGCCCAAGGGTATACAACTAGGAAGTGACAGAGTATGAATTCGAATCTTGATCTTGCTGAATCAAAGCCCGTGTCTTTTCAAATATATCATGCTGCCATCTTCGTTAGTTTGTATTTTAAACAGCAGTGAACAATGCCTGGAATCACTACATGCATTCTTAAGCACAGGACTTATTCTTCCCTTTGTAAATAAGACATATAAAGTTTACATTTCAAGTTAGTCTCCCATACAAAATTTTATACATACATTGTTATGTGACCCTAATTGTTCACTCCATTCTGCGACAACACACTCCTCCTTTCCACCCCTGATTTCCCATGTCCATTCAACCAGCTCCTAACCCCCTCTGCCTTCCCATCTCACCTCCGGACAGAAGCTGCCCCTTTGGAATAAGACATATTCTTAAGGAATGTTGGCAAGGCCTAGTAGTATGATACTTGCTAATTGATTGGCCATGAAACAGTGTTGAGGTCACCATGTAGTCTGGGGACAGAACAAAGGCTCTGATCAAATCCTTGGCATCATGCCATAGAAAGAATATCAGTCTAGGGATCAGAAGACCATGAATACAATCATGAACCTACCACTAACTACTTGCGAACACGGCAGGTCACTCAACTTCTCTAATCTATTCCATTGTCTGTCAAGCCCAAAGACGTGTTGTGAGGCTCTGTCATGAGGATGTTTGTGAATGTGCTTTGTAAACTGTAAAGTGCTATTTAAATTCATTCATTCACTCACTAAATATCAATTGGGTGCCTGTTTGTGTCAGGTAGGGAATAATTTTAAGGATTATTTGCATAAGTAAAAAAAATGTTGCAAATAATGGACGAGATGCAAGTAAGCCCTTATGGAACTTACCAAGTAACTGTAGTGTGTAATTTTGTCCATATGTGGACTTTTAAGGGTAACAGTTATACTCAAATGTTCTCCCACAAGCAAATCCTTATACCTCTCTGTCCTGTTAAGGGAAAGGAAACTTTGGCTGTGTGATGAGTAGGCTAATGCCTGATAGTCATTGCTGGCCTGATATTCTTCTGGAAGGTCTGGGTCATCAGTTTTAACCTAAAAAAAGAATAGTGTCAAAAAATGTAAAACACCGATGGCTACTTTTACATCAGTGATAATGATGATGATGATGGTGGTTATAACACTTTTTCTAGCATGAGGCCAGGTTCTAAGTGCTTAATATATATTAATATATACGTATATCTTATAAATGTCTGGACTTCACAACACCATAAGAAAAGATGAATTAGCATTTCTCTGCCTTAACATCATGGTATGATGTTAACAAGTGACTGTAGAAAGGCTATCAATTAAAAAATAATAAAACTAACTATAAAAACTAGGCATGGAAGAAGGTTCCAGTGGCATCAAAGGAGAGAAAAGATCCTAGAACTAGGGTTGGTCTTCTTTCTTAACTTTCATTCCAACTTATTAACTGGTTTCCTTCTACCATAGGCAGGCAGAAACTGGAATTTAGTGAGAGCGCAAAATGTGAGGAAAGATGTGGCAATAATTTTTGAAAGCTGATGGAAATGTTGGTTGTAAATGGAACGATGGTGAATAATTTCACCACCTCTCAGGAGACAGATGTGGAGAAGAGTTTAGGAGAATAAACAAGAACTGTTTTTGAGGGTGCATTCCTGGTGGTGCAGTGGTTAAGAGTTTGGCTGCTAACCAAAAGGTTGACAGTTCAAATCCCCCAGCCACTCCTTGGAAACCCTATGGGGCGGTTCTACTCTGTCCTATAGTGTTACTATGAGTCGGAATCGACTCGATGGCAATGGGTTTGCTTTTTTTATTATTATTATTCTTGAGGGAAAGGAGACCTGGTGGTTCAGTGGTTAAAGTGCTCAGCTGCTAACCAAAAGGTTGGCAGTTTGAACCCACTAGCCACTCATGGGAGAAAGATGTGGCAGTCTGCTTCCATAAAGATTTACAGCCTTGGAAACCCTACGGGGCAATTCTACTCTGTCCTATAGGGTTGCTATGAGTTGGAATCAACCTGATGGCAGTGGGTTTGGTTTTTGGTTATTCTTGAGCATAGAGTGAAGGGTCAGAGGGAGTTCATAAATATACATGCTCTTGAACTAGAGGCTGGATCCATCTGTGTTTTAGGTAAAGTTGAAAAATTAGATATTATTTGCTGGTGAAAGTAATTTGATAGCAAAATAAGGACAAATAAAGGATAGCTTATGCTCAAGGATGAATCCGTGAAACATCTTATAACATGTAGGAATCTGGAAGGCATTATGCTGAGTGAATTTAGTCAGCCACAAAAGGACAAATATTGTATACGACCACTATTATAAGAACTCAAGAAAAGGTTTAAACACAGAAGAAAACATTCTTTGATGGTTATGAGGGTGGGGAGGGAGGGAGAGGGTTATTCACTAACTAGATAGTAGATAAGAATTATCTTATCTTAGGTGAAGGGAAGGACAGCACACGCTACAGGGGAAGTCAGCACAACCAGACTAAACCAAAGCTAAGAAGTTTCCTGAATACAACCAAAGATTTCAAGGGACAGAGTAGCAGGGGTAGGGGTCTAGGGACCATGCTTTCAGGGGACATCTAGGTCAATTGGCATAATGAAGTTTCTTAAGAAAGTGTTCTGCATCCTACTTTGGTGAGTGGCATCTGGGGTCTTAAAAGCTTGCAAGCAGCCATCTAAGATGCATCAATTTGTCCCAACCCACCTGGAGTAAAGGAGAATGAAGAACACCAAAGTCACAAGGAAAGTATTAGCCAGAATTAGACAGAAAAGGCCACATAAACCAGAGACTGCATCAGCCTGAGACCAGAAGAACTAGATGGTACCTGACTACCACCAATGACTGCCCTGACAGGGAACACAACAGAGAGTCCCTGGTGGAGCAGGAGAAAAGTGGGGTGCAGAACTCAAATTCTAGTAAAAAAGATCAGACTTAATGGTCTGATTGAGACTGGAGGAACCCCGGAAAGCATGGCCCCCAGACTCTTTGTCAACCCAGAACTAAAACCATTCCCGAGGCCAACTCTTCAAACAAAGATTAGACTGGACTATGGGACATAAATTGATACTCATGAAGAGTGTGCTTCTTACCTCAAGTAGATACATGAGACTAAATGGCTGGCTCCTGTCCGGAGGTGAGATGAGAAGGCAGAGAGGGTCAGGAGCTGGTTGAATGGACATGGGAAATCAGGGGTGGAAAGGAGGAGTGTGCTGTCACAGTATAGGTAGAGCAATTAGGGTCACATAACAATGTTTGTGTAAATTTTTGTATGAGAGACTAACTTGAATTGTAAACTTTCACTTAAAGTACAACAATAAAATAAAAATAAAAGAATAGTTCATGCTGTTAGAGAAAAAGGAGGCTATGCTGTGACATTTGGTCCTTATTTAGCTTTGGAAGGACACAAATCATGCATTCACTCTACAAATATTAAAAACAAAAACAATCAGTTGCTGTCAAGTGGACTCTGACTCAGGGTGACTCCATGTGTGTCAGAGTAGAACTGTTCTCCATAGAGCTTTTAATGGCTGATTTTTTAGAAGTGGATCTCCAGACCTTTCTTCCAAGGAGCTTTTGGGTGGGCTCGAACCTCCAACCTTTCAGTTAGCAGACAGCATGTTAACTGCACCGCCCAGGGACTCCTACAAATATTTACCGGTCCCTAATATGTGTCAGGATCCCTGGTCGGGAACTCTGCTAGTTAGTGGGGATACAAAGGTGCATAAGATAGACACAGTTCTTACTTTACCCTTAGGGAACTTGAAATCCCTACATGGGGTAGGGAACACCTACCAGATTAGCTGAGGATATTAGAGAAAACTCCTAGGAAAAAGTGACTTAAAGGTGGCCTCCAAATAAGTAGGAGTTAGAGAATTATAGAATTGTGGGAAAAACGTCTCAGGTAGAGTTTCATAGGCCTTGTGGTAGTAGACAGCAGGGAAAGTTAGGGGGCTGCAAGCAGTCCAGTGTAGCTGGAGTTTGGGGTGGGATGGGAGGAGTGGAGAGCAATGAGTTTGGAGAGGGGAGCAGGGACAAGGCCGGTTGGGATCAGATTTGTGTGTCAGAAAGCTCACTCCATCACCATTGCCACAATGAGAAGAGTGACTGGGGAGGAGAGGGCTTGAGCAACTGTGTGGCTGTGGTGCCCTTCACTAAAATAGAGCATCCGGAAGGAGGTCTAGGTTTGGGGTTGGCAGATTGCTCTTAGTTTTGGACAAAGTTACATTTACACTTCTTTGAGCTATCCAAGAAAATATATGGAAAAGATAGTGTCTGTAAGGATTGAAGTCCTAAATAAATCTCTGAGAGGAGAATCTTCAGAACAAGTTATGGGAGCACATGGGATAACTGAGGGAATATGTCAAATAAAAATGTGTTGGGTAAGAAGAGAGGAGGATCTGGATGTAACCTTGAAAATCACCAACATTTAGAGGGCAAATCAGGGATTATTGGTCTGAAATGGAGCAAAGAATGAAAAGAGAACAAAGAAAAGGAAGAAAAACCAAGGAAATGTGGAGTTATAGAAGCCACAATAGATAATTTAAAGAAAAAGACAGTGTGGTCAACCTCATCAAATGTCTTAAAGAAGACAAGAACAATAAGGACTGAAAAATGTCTAGTGATCTTAGCTAGCATCTCATGGGTAACCTTGGTGTGAGAAGTTTCAGTGGAGTGGTGGGGGCAGAAGCCAGAGCTCTGTAGTTTGAAATGTGGGAGAGGGGAAGGCAAATGTAGGCAATTCTTTAGGAGACTTTGCATGTGAAGCAGGGGAGAGATGATGGTAGCTGGAAATAATGGATAAGAGAAGACTCTGCTTGCATTCTTGCATTCCAGTAGCAGTTCTTGTTCTAAACTCAGATTTGAATGGTACTGTGTTTAGCATAGAAGAAAAATTATTTTCTAAATACAAATCAATAGATTCATACTCTTTGTGGAATGTTTAGTATACTAAATTGTATTTCCCATGTTTATAGGTCAAATGTTTTAGAGCAGCTCATTAGACTTTTGCAAAAAATGTCCCCATCTGTCCTGCACACCACACAGACTGAGGTAATATTAGAAAACACAACAAATGAGGATTCTGCTGACGTGAAACTCCAGTGCTGTGACATCAGAGGGAATGTTAACCACAAATGAAGATACTCCATCATTATAACTTGTTGTACTTTTTCTTGGATCCAGATCTCTCTTCTCTTGAGTTTTATCAACTATTTTTGCTTTCAAGATTACTTACATCCCTTCTACCAAATGGGCAAATACATCCTTCACCTGCACCTGTTTGACCAAATCCATTTCAATAGTTACGTTGAGTCTTTTACAGTGTGAAAACCCTAAAATGCTTCCTTCATTTACTCCCAAGCACAAACTTAAAAAAAAAAATTTCTGACTCCGGCAAGATGGCGGTCTAGGCAGAAGCACCACGCCG
>NW_004443951.1:28234972-28238629 GCF_000243295.1 Trichechus manatus latirostris | reverse complement strand
TGGCCATTTTGAATCGAACGATCATATGATGTACTATGTTGAAATGAGAAATTGAAGAGGAATGACATCACGTTCATCATCAAAAAGAATATTTCCAGATCTATTCTGAAGTACAATGCTATCAGTGATAGGATAATATCCATATGTCTACAAGGAAGACCAGTTAATACAACTATTATTTACTAATAACTTAGCATAACCACAGTCTCTTCTCTGTCCTCCCACCCTGGACATTGAGGCCCAGAGAAGTCAGTGGCCTTGCCCAGTTCCCCTTTGAATCAGGCAGGAGTTGGTATGGAAAAAGAATTGTTGAGGATGCCCATTTTCTTACTTCCCTCATATGCCTGATTCAACCTGCCAAGCTCTGGAGTTTCTGCATTTCCATTTTGCACTCTTCCTTTTCCCCTGATCTCCATACCCAAGGCCACAGGGCCTTGCCTTTGATGGTGGTGAAGGGTAGGCAGAGCCCTCTGACTCACAGGAAAGCTGTCTTGCTGCCATAGGTCAGCTGCAGTCACTGAGATGGTGCCCTCAAACAGTGACTAGGGACCACTCCTTAACAGCCCAGTGCCTCTGCCCTTGTCTTTAACCCATGACACATCTGGCCCTGGATGGACTCCCTCTCTACGAGACGACCCCTCCCACTCCTGTTCCCATCAGTCAAGTGGATAAGATGATACTTTTTGTATAAAACAGTCATCCTCTTTCCTCAGCCACTCCCGTCATTGTCCAAAGTGCTCATGAACAAAGTGGCCATGGTGTCAGGGATGGAAGTTATGCATGGGCTCAGCAACATGGACTTCCACTCACCAAGGCAAACTTGGCTACAGCCACTGCTGAGTGCCCAATCTGCCAGCATCAGAGACCAACACTGAGTCCCTGATATGGCACCATTCCTCATGGTGTTCAGCCAGCAATCTGGTGGCAGGTAAATTACATTGGACTGCTTCCATCATGGAAAGGGCAGCTTTTCATTCTTACTGGGATAAATACTTACTCTGGATACAGATTTGCTTTCCCTGTATTCTCTGCCTCTGCCAAAACTGCCATCCGTGTACTCACAGAATGCCTTATCCACTGTCATGGTATTCCACACTGCATTGCCTCAGATCAAGGGACTCACTTCACAGCAAATGAAGTATAGCAATGGGCCCATGCTTCTGGAATTCAGTGGTCTTACCATGTTCCCCATTATCCTGAAGCAGCAACTGCCTTGATAAAATGATGGAATAGCCTTTTAAAGACACAATTATGGCACCAGCTAGGTGGCAAAAATTTTTAAGGTTGGGGCAATGTTGTCCAGGAGGTTGCACATGCTCTAAACGAGCATCCAATATATGATGCTGTCTCTCCCATAGCAAGGATTCATGGTTCCAGGAACCAAGTGGTGGAGATGGGAGTGGCACCACTCAGTTACCCTTAGTGACCTACTCAAAACATTTTTGCTTCCTGTCCCTGCTAACCTATGCTCTGCTGGTCTAGAGGTCTTAGTTCCAAAGGGAGGAATGCTCCCTCCAGGAGACACAACACGGATTCCTTTGAACTGGAAGTAAAGAATGCCAACTGGCCACTTTGGGCTCCTTATGCCTCTGGATCAACAGGCAAAGAAGGGAGTTACCATACTGGCTGGTGTGATTGATCCTGATTACCAAGAGGAAATCGGATTGATATTACATAATGGAGGTAAAGAAGAGTATGTCTGGAATGCAGGAGATCCCTTAGGGCGTCTCTTAGTACTACCATGCCCTGCGAATAAAGTCAATGGAAACTATAGCAACACAATTCTGACATGAGTACTTGTGGTCTAGACCTTATAGGAATGAAAGTTTGAGTCACCCCACCAGGGAAAGATCCACGACCAGTTGAGGTGGTTGCTGAGCGTAAAGGAAATATGGAATGGGTGGTGGAAGAAGGTAGTTATAAATACCAGTTACAGCCACATGACCAGTGGCATAAATGAAGACTGTAGTTGTAATGAGTATTTCTTCCTTGTATGTACTTATCAAATATTTTTCATTTTCTTCAGTTATATAAGATGTAACCAGAGCTAGTGCCTTTTTGGTTGTATGCATGTTAGTTATATCATGTTATGTGCAAGAATGACTTTATTTAGAGATTGTGTATGGTTTAAGGAGATGTGTACAGGTGCTAAGTTGACAAGGGGTGGACTGTGACGGTTAAGGTTGTGTGTCACCTTGGTTGGGCCATGATTCTCAGTGTTTGGCCCTTATGCAATGATGTGGTTTGGCACTTAAGTAATTATGTTGTTTGGCAATTATGCAATGATGTAATTTGGCAGTTATGTCATAAGGTAGTCATCCTACATAATGTGATCTGATGTGCTCAGCCAATCAATTGTAAAGGGAGTTTCCTCAGACTTGTGGCCTGCATCATATATATAAATGGATGTTTTGTCAAAGCTTGCCTGCTTGCTCTGGATCCTGCATCTGGCTTGTCATCATCTGACCTTCAGTTCTTGGGACTTTAGTTAGCTGCCTTCTGTATTTCCTGCTGATCTTATGATTTGTCAGCCTCCGCAGCCTGTGAGCCAGTGGTCTGATGTCTTACCTGCTGATTTTGGGTTCATCAGCCCCTGCAGCTGTATTAGTCAGAAGTCTCCAGTCTGATCCCTGACTCATGGATTTGGGACTTGCCATCCTCTGCAAATGTGTGAGCCATTTCTTGAGATAAATCTCTCTCTCTCTGTGTATATATATATATGCTTCACTGGTTTTGCTTCTCTAGAGAATCCAGCCTAAGACACAGCCCATCTCCAAATCCTATCTTTGAAGGGTTGTTTCGCTGGAACACTCCTGGTATTGAACGTTATATCATTCAGAATTCATTTAGGAAAACAGAAACCACAATAGTAATCTCACACAGAGGAGATATGATAGACAACTGGTATGAAAGCTTTGGAAGGACTGAGGGAGCACAATGAGGAAGGGAAGATAACCCAGAGATTAGTAGGCACAGGAAATGGCTGTTCACCCTCCCTCTCCCAAAGGCTGGAGAAACTGCTACTGACTCTTGTGGACACTGTGCTGCTGCCATGGCTGCTGCTGAAACTGTTAAAGTCCCTGCTGTTGCCAGGGCCACCAAGGCCACTGCAGACCGTTAGTGCTGCTGGAAAAATCAGAAGCAAAGATAAATGGAGAGTAGCAGCTTCTCCCCAGCTCTGATCTTCCAGTCTTCTGCCAGCATCTCCTATTGTCCAAAGCTAACTGGAAACCAGCGGGCAATGGAGTCTGATAAAGGCAGCTCACAGGAGCCCAGCAGGACACAGAATGGTGGTGATGAAGGGACAGCAAAGAGACAGCTGGAGAATGACCAGTACAGAGGTTCAGGACTTCAACTTTTGTACCAGACAAGTCAGTTCAAACCAGTGCTGTCACTTTCCAGGTGTATGATATTAAATGCTCTGAGAGTCAGTTTAATGAGTAACATAGGGATTAAATATCCACTGACAAGGTTGTTAGATGAGTATTAAATTATGTAAAGTATGTAAGAGACCCTAATGCAGTGCCTGACACATAACATGCCCTCCCTCTGGAGTAGATGCTGTTATCAAACTCAGCTTCATCCCTCACTTACTCTCTGACTTTGAACAAGTGCCTTGGCCTCTCTGGGGCTCTATTTTCTCATTATAAATGAAGA
>NW_004443951.1:28233632-28234545 GCF_000243295.1 Trichechus manatus latirostris | reverse complement strand
GCCCACCCACTTCTCCATCTGTTGAACTCCTATTCCTCCTTCAAACCAAGTGCAGCTATCCTCTTCTCTAATGATATCTGTTGTTTGTACCTGTAGCATTCATTCTCCTTTTTTTGTGGTGACAGCACTGATTTTTCCTGGGGAATACTCTATCACCCCACAGTCAGTCCATGTGGTCCTGGAGGAGCTGACTCAATACCCCCAGGCTCTCTTCTACTTTTAATCATCACTAAACACATTTAATCGTCACTAAAAGCAATGGTGAATATCAATATTTATTAATATGGAAAGAAGTCTAGCACAATCCCATCTGGGTAAACTACAGTGTTGGACATTTATGCAGAGAGGACGGAGGTGTCAGTCAGAGCCCTGGTGGGAAATACAATTCACCCTAAGATGGTTTAAAACAAAGAGACTTTAATGAAAGAACTGCTTGTAGAGGTGACAGCAGGATTAAGGGAGCAAACAAAGGGTGTGCAGCACCCAGAGAGTAACACCAGGAAGCCATTAGCACTCCTAAGGTTAAAGGGATGAGGAAGGAACAGAGTTTCTGGAGCCCAGTGAGAACTGGAGCCATGGAGGAGGGGTAAAAGGTATTTTTGTCAATGTTCATGAGGGATATTGGTCTGTATTTTTCTTTTTTTGTGGTGTCTTTACCTGGTTTTAGTATCGGGGTTATGCTGGCTTCATAGAATGAGTTTGGGAGTATTCCATACTTTTCTGTGCTCTGAAATATCTTTAGTAGTAGTGGTGTTAACTCTTCTCTGAAAGTTTGGTAGAATTCTCCAGTGAAGCCATCAGGGCCAGGGCTGTTTTTTGTTGGGAGTTTTTAAATTACCTTTTCAATCTCTTCTTTTCTCTTGGGTTTATTTAGTTTTTCTACCTCTGTTTGTGTTAGTTTAGGTAGGTAGTG
>NW_004443951.1:28218365-28233047 GCF_000243295.1 Trichechus manatus latirostris | reverse complement strand
CACGAAGGGCTGCTTCTCACTGGTTCTGGGTGATCCTGTAGAGTCTCTGGTGCTGTGTCTCCCTCAGTGTGGAAAACATGCCTCCCACGCAGGGCTGCTTGCCTGCCTCACTGCTCTGCCCCGAGTTGATCAGGCCTGAAGGGCTCAGGCTCTCGTCGGTCAGGTCTGGCAACTCCTCGTTGCTTCTGAACTGTCTCTCCCTCCCCCTGCATTCAATCTGGTTCCTCAACTCTGCCTTTGATGTTCAGGGCTCCCAGATTGCCATGTATAATTGAATCACTTGTTTTTTGGGGTCTTTGTTGTAACAGGGACTACCAGACACATCTGACTACTCCACCATCTTGGCCCCACCTCGGTACAGGCAATTTCTTATCTCTGTGTCCCCATCACTAAGTACATACAGTGCTCTGTCAAATAGATGGCTATGAAATGCTTGTTGAATGAATGATAAAGTGAATTAATGAGTAAATGAGTCTCCAGAGTACCTTAAGGGCTAGACAGTTCCTGTTAGGTGAGTTACAGTAATGCATCTAATCCTCTCAAAGTCAACCTCATCCTACAACAGAGGGTCTTCTCTTACATACCCAGCCCAACCCCAGCCTTTCACTCTGTTCTTGGACACTCCATTTCTCTCTGTGACACAATCTGCCATGCACAGACCAAGACATCCTCCTGCCAGGAAAAGTCCTCAGAGTATGGAACCTCTCTCAGTGGGAGATTCCAACTGGAGTTAAATAAAAGTTAAAGGAACACAGTGAAATGTGATTATAATGGGACATAATTCAATGCTGCCTCCCAGCAGATGTCACTTTAGACGGATGGATTTGTCTCAGCTGGATTTCAGAGCTCATTCAGAAGTGCCCGGAAGAACCGTCTATTTGTAGCCAGTGAGAATAGCCCTGGGGAATGATCACTTCTACAAATCAGTTTATTTAGAAATGGATTCATAGATCAAGGTTTCCAGCAGAAGCAATTAAAACTGTTGTTGGGGAATTGAAGTGGCTGCTGCCAAGCTGAGGTTGGCTGAGTTGTGCAACTTATCTGCCTTTTATTCCCTGGGGGCAACGGGGTGGGACTCTGAGCATGTCCAGAATGCTGGGGCACTCCAGTGCAGCACCCTAGTCCCACAAACAGTCTTTTACAATGAGGAAACAGAGGCTTGCAGAAGTCACTGGGCTGACCCAAGGTTACACTGCAAGTTGGTGGTGGAGCTAGGACTCTGAGCCTGAATCCAGACAATTCCAACCCCCAATTTCTCTCTAGGGCAGGCAGAGTGGGACTTATGCTGAAATCTAAGAAAAGTCCTGGACTGGTTCATAGTGTTTTCTTGCTATCCAGTTAAAAAACACTGGTGTGGGAGTCAGGGAACCTGGAATCTGGTGTTGGTTCTGCCCCTCATTTGCCGTATGTTGAGCAAGTCTATTCCTTTCCCTGGAGTCCCTGGGTAGCACAAACGTTTAGCACTCAAATACTAGCTGAAAGGTTAGTGATTTGACAACACACAGAGGTGCCTCAGAAGACAGGCTTAGAAATCTACTTCCAAAAGGTCAGAGCCTTGAAAACCTTTGGAGCATATGGGGTTGCCATGAGTCAAAATCACCTCAATAGCAACTAACGACAAAAACATTCCCTTCTGTGGGCCTCAGTTTCCTCATCTATAAAATGCGGGCATTGATGATTTTTAAGGGGCTTTCCCATCTACAAAAATCTATGACATTGTGGGCTTCAGCTTCTGCATCTGTCAAGTGGACACAATGCTCTAGTTCCTGGGATGGTGTGAGTATCATGTGAGGTACAGAAGAAGCTCATTGGCACAGTTCTTTGAAAGTAATCCCCAGACAATGTTATCATCACTCACATGCCTGTAGCCAGGTGGTGCTGAGGGTAGAGCTAGTTCCACATCTCAGCTGCTAGCCAGAGTAAAGGAGAAACAATTGTGTCACTCCTACTCCCAACCAAGCAGTTCTCAAACCAGGGGAGGGGCCTTAGTGTGGCCTGTAGATCCTGGAGGACCCAGCCCCCCTCCTCAGGATAGGTCTCTGAGGTCAGGTTGTCTTCAATTCACAAGAAGAATGAATCTCAGATCTTAGGCTTCCAGTCCAAGGGCCTTGGCAGTGTTGGGCTGTGGGCAAAAGGCAAAGTGGGGAGGGAAAGAGAGAAAGAGAAGGGGGAGAAGCAGCAGGAGGGAAGAAGAGAAGGAAAAACTTCTTACTCTAGTTCAAAAAAGAGTGGGCTCTAGAAATGGACTGGAGCCCTGGTGCCTCAGTGGTTAAGAGTTCAGCTGCTAACCAAAAGGTCAGCAGTTCGAATCCACCAGCTGCTCCTTGGAAACCCTACAGGGAAGTTCTACTCTGTCCTATAGGATTGCTATGAGTCAGAATCAACTAGATAGCAACGTTTTTTGTTTTTTTTCCTAGAAATGCAGAAATCTGAGATCATAGACTGGTTACATCACTCACTGGTTGAATCTTTGTGGCAAAGTCTCTCAGTTCTAATCCTCAGTTACATAACCCATAAATTGAGGATGAAAATGGCACCTCTCATAGAATAATGTTGGTGAAGATCTTAGCACCATGCTTGACGCAGGGTAAGTTCTCAATACACGGCAGCCCGCAGTGGCAGAGGCAGCAGCAGTAGCAGCAGTGGAAGTAGTTGTTGCAAATCTACCAGGTGATGTGACCTTAGGGAGGGGCTTCAGAATCACTCCTGATGATCATGGAGAAAGGAATTCAAAGGAATTTGTTCTTAGAGAAGAGCAGATGAGTTTTCCCAAGCAGAAAGAGATCCAGAGAAGCATAGAGACCAAAGCCACACTCATGACGAAGTACAGTTAACAACTTTTTTATTACATTAATGATAACAGGAATTGTTGTACATGCTTGATAACAGTTATATTACTGGGGAGAACAGTTATAAATTCATATGCTGGTGGTGATTATAATGATTATTGTAATAAACTGAAGGTAAATTTCATGTCACTAGATCAATCAGGAAGAAATGTAAATGGAAACTCATGAGCAAATGACTGTCATGTGAACATTAAAGAGATGGGAGAGATGAATCACAGTGACCAGGCACTGACTGTGGGGCAGCCACTCTGGGGTACTCACTGTGGTCAGCATTCAATATCAAATGAGACACAGGAGATGAATGAACATTTCCCAGATCCCATACTGGGTGAGTAGTGGATCCTGGACTCCAACCCAGTTCTGTCTGATATTAATGCTGTGACCACTCATCAAAGTTGTCCAACACCAAGTCTTCAGCCTGGACCTTCCCAGGCCACCCAGACCCAACAAGATCTGGGACAGATCAGCCAGAGACTAAGGGCTATAAGATAACTGAGGGGACCTTCTCTTCAGTGCTGATGGGCTGGGTGGGAAATATAACCAGGGACTATGGTCTGCAAGTCTAAAAGACTGGATTTTCTGTAGCATATTTCTATAGTTCTATGTTGTTAGTTGCCATCAGTTGTCACCAACTCATGACGACTTTATGTCACCTGGTTCTACACCATTTTCATGATCATTGTTATGTTTGAGTCCACTGTTGTGGCTATTGTGTCAATCCATCTCATTGAGGGTTTCCTTCATTTTCACTGACACTGTACTTTACCAAAAAAGATGCCTTTTCCTAGAGGGTTTGTAATATCCTCAGATCATGGGGCTTCCTATCTGGTGCAGTGGAGGAAACTGGAGGGAGCTGACCTGTCCAAGGTCATGGGATGAGCCGGTGGTAAGAGAGAGGGGCTCCAGTCCTGAATTCCTGACTCCTTCCTAGCTCTTTCCTCACAACGCCTAACGATGTTCTCTGAACATTTGTAACTACACAGTGGTCTTGATGAAGTGCTGCCTAGATGCAGTGGGTTGGACCAGATGGACTCTCTGTGACCTCAGGTTCACCTCTATGCCATTAACTGAAAGTTACCCGGTTCCCTTTCCTGGACTTGGTTCATGCTGGTTCCTTGAGAGGCTTCTTCAAGAAGGCAGGCTCTGTCTGGGGTACTGAAGTGGGAGCTGTCTATTTCAATAAATGAATTCTAACCTTAAAGCCCCTCCCATCTCGGTCCTTTCCCTGAATTGCATCCTCTCCTGCACACACCCACCTGCTCCATCCCAACATGATGTTGCTTTTTGGGATCTCTGACCCACATGATGGAAGTGAACCTCGTATCCGATTGGCTCTGGCCTCTCTCTCACAAAGAGCATTGATGACAGTCCCCTGGGCAACCTGTTGAATGCCTGTTCCCATGAAAACCTTTGCCACTCTCCAGTTAGTATTACTTTAGCATGGATTCATTTCATATCTTTGAGAACCAAGAGTGAGGACTTTAACAGTATGTTCCTCAGGAAGAAATTAGAATTAAGGCCCCAAAGGATCTGGCAAAGAAAGAAGGAGGGAAGGGAACCACACATATTGAACTATGTGACATGTGATATGGTAGATGTAATTTATATGTGATTAGCATGATTAAGCCCATTTCACAAGTGAAAAAATAGATTCAGAGAAATTGGGTCACTTGCCTGAGATCAAACAGCACATATGTGGCAGAGGCAGAAAACAAACTTTCCCACTGCATTCCTTCCCTGAAAATCTGGTCCATTATTTGACTGTGGAAGACACATAACCTGATCCTTGGGGCTTAGTGTCTCTCCCTTTCCTACTCCCATGTGATCAGACCACTAAATGAGCAGCAGGACTCCAAGATTCCAGAAAAAAGAGCCCACCCTGACATGCCCATCATCCCCCTCTGGAATTTTGGGGCTGTTGAGTTGGGAACATTACTCTAGAAATTAAATCTTGCTCCAAGTCCAGCATCTTTTAAAAAGTCAAGGGAAATATAGAGAGTGCTGGGTACAGAGTTAGAAGGTCTGGGGTTTAGTACTCACTTGACTATTTCCTGGCTGTGTGACTTCTCAGGCAAGTTACCTAACCACTCTGAACCTCACTGAAATGGGGTTGTGGGAAAATTAAATGAGATAAATTATTCAGCACCCAAAAAATCTGGTTTCCCCAACCAACTTCAGGAATCTGCCTCTTTTTCCTCCTTCCAAACCGTACAACTTGGTCAGCTCAGAATCTGCCACATGAGTGAATTGGGACTCACTCTCTGGACATAGTCGATTACTCTAGAAATGAGGTTCTGATACAAACTGGGACAATAGAGGCCTCCTGAGATTTCAGAGCTAAAACTGAAAAAGGTTAAGTTCCCCTCTTGTCATGGTGAAGGATACTGAGGTCTTGTAAGCTTGGTAGCTTATGACAGCTACATTCCTCCAGATAGGCTGAGGCACAGAGAAAGCTTGTCTACAGGGAGAAAAAAACCCAAAATCTTCTCACGGAGAGAAACAGTGAGATAGATGAAAGGGCACTTCCTCGGTTTGCTCCAATGCTAGGTCATTCCCAGCGTGCATCTCAGCATTTGAATACCCACTTTCCGTCCAACAAATCCTTATTTTTTTGCTTAGACTAGCCAGAGTTGGATGCTGTTTCCAGTAACCCACAAGGTCTAATACAATAAATATAAATGTTTCTTTTAAAATATAAGCACTAAAGACCACAGTCCTAAGCAGGCAGTTCAACATCTTTTACCCCACCCCCAAACAACAACGATCTAGGCATGTCAAGCCTGCAATTCTCTCTCCTGCCCCCCAACATACTTTGCTTTTGGCATTACTTCTGAGCAGAATGTCGCCTCCACCTCTGAAAACTTCCTGCTCAGCCTCTGAGACTTCCTCAGGATAGTCTTCCTGGATTGCTCTGATAGAGATAATCCAAGCCCTGTGCCCAGGAGCGCCACATCGTGGGCATTATTGAAACCCTTTACCTGAAAGCTCTGAGTTCCTAGGTCAGAGATAAGAGTACTCTGGCTGCCTTAGACCTTTGAGCAATTAGAGCACAAAATAGTGGAGCCACCCTGGCCATGATGCTCTGTGGGTCAGTCTCACTCCTCAGCATGGGGACCTATACTTAGGATTCTCATTAGTGCCCAGCTCCTGGACCAAGCACTGAGGACAAATGTCATCCCTCTGGATTCCTCCCTTCCTCCCTTACTACTTTGGGAGATCAAGGTCCTGCCTTCCCCCTAACCACTCACTGTCCATGCCCTACTCTGAGGGCATTCACCTCTTGCCCTCCATCCTCCTGCCAGGTATAGACTCTGAAGACCTTGAGCCCAAGGCAGACCATCAGTTTCCCCTAGGTCCAGTTCTGTCATTTCAACCCTTAACTCCTTCACCACCTTCTATCATACCACCACCCTGAATATAGCTAAGAACTAGTTCAACTCCTAATAAAAACTAAAAAACCGAACCTGTTGCTGTCAAGTCAATTCCAACTCATAGCAACCTTATAGGACAGAGTAGAACTGCCCTATAGGATTTCCAAGGAGCAACTGGTGGATTCGAACTGCTGACCTTTTTGTTAGCAGCTGAGTTCTTAACCACTATGCCACCAGGGCTCCCAACTGCTAATGCTCTCATACAAATATAAATTAATGAATAAACGAGTGAGTAATTAAATGTCCCACAATGAATTTTTGAAGCATTTTCACCCTCTGTGGCAACTTAATCCCTACTCCAGATTCTCTTCCTCTGTATATGTATTGCCCCCTACCTACCAGACAGGAACTAAGGCCTAGAAAGGCTGGAGACAAGTCTGAGATCATCAGCCCAGCCCAGACCCTAGGCGCTTGACTCACCTTTCCTGGCACTCCTATGCCTATCATCCAGAAATTAAAAGGCTAGAAGTTGTGGCTATTTTTCTCACAAACAATACAATTTTACCTCAATGATCTTTCAATGACACCAGAAATTCTGTATGAGCTGAGACCTTCTGTGATGCAGCCTACATTGTAAATCTCTTTCTCCCACAGCTCTAACAAGAATCTAAGGGTCTCTAGAAGCCTTCCTGGGTAGACAGGCAGAATATCACTCAATTCCTGTCAGTTTCACTTGTGGCCCCAAATACTAAAAGGGGAGGGGAAGAAGATGCGGATCCAGCATTGACTGGTCATAATCAACCATTGATGCCTGTTCTGTGCCAGGCCTATTCTGAACACTGGGAATGCAAGCAGGTTGTTCCTGTCCTCAGGGAACTCATAGCCAGATGGTGGATGAATCAAAACTGAAGGTTCAGTTACACTTTGTCTAAAACAACAAAAAGGCAAAACTAAACAGTGCTCTGGTCCTGACCAACAAATATTAAAAGAAAGAGTCCAAATGCTCAAACTTACCCAGATAGTTTGACTGCATCCCAGAACAAAGCTCAAGAATATTTATAAGGACACAAAACTATCCAGCCCCAAACAAGGCAAAATTCACAACATCTAGCATACAATCAAAGATTACCACGCATGCAAAGAAGCAGGAAAATAAAAACTATAGTGAGTAGAAAAATCAACCAACTGAATTTGACCTAAACTGACACAGATGTTAGCATTAACAGACAAGAAGATTAAAACAGTTATTCAACTGTATTCCAATTGTTTGAATAGTTAAGCTGAGATACAGAAGATATGAGACCAAAATTGAAATTCTAGAGATGTAACCTATAATGCCTGAGATAAAAAAACACTGGATGGTATTAATAGTAAATTAGATATTGCAGAAGAAAATGTCAGTGATGTATAACAACAGAAACAATCCATAATGGAACACAGAAAAAATAATCAATAAAAATGAAACGAGAGCATAACTGAGCTGTGAGACAACTTCAAACAACCTAATACACATGTAAGTGGAGTCTCTGAAGGAAATGGGAAAGGGGGTGCACAGAAAAATGTCTGAAGAAACAAAATGACTGAAATTTTTCCAGATTTGATGATAACTATAAACTCACAGATCCAAGAAACTCAATGCAACTCAAACACAAGAAACACGAAGAAAATTGCACCAAATAACATTATAAACAAAATACTTAAAACCAGTTAAAAATTTTAAAAGCAGCCATAGAAAAAAGACCTGTTTCCCACAGAGGAACAAACTTCAGGATGATAGTAGATTGTTTTGTTTAATGCAAGTGAGAATACAGTGGAGCAACATCTTTAAAATACTAAAAAACAAACAAACAAACAAAAACCTAAAATTCTATACTCAGATAAAATATCTTTAAAAATGAAGGCAAAATAAAGACAGTTTCAGATTTACAGAAACTAAAGGAATTCATCAGCAGCAGACGTGCACTACCAGAAATCTTAAAGGAATTCTTTCAAGTAGAAGGAAAATGATGCCAAATGGAGTAAAGGATCTACAAAAAGGAATAAAAAGCATCAGAAATGGTAAATACATGGGTAACTGCATAAGATTTTTTCTTATTATTTAAATCTCTTTAAAAGATAATTCAATTGTTTAAACAAAAATAACCACAATGTATTGTGGGTTTTTAAACATATGTATAAGTAAAGTGTATGACAATAGCATAAATAAAGAATATTATTTTGTCTCTTATTCTGTGTATTCTAGAACACTTAATTGTGCTCATAAGGAATCTATATATAGACCAAGAGGCAGCTGTTCAAACAGAACAAGGGGATACCGCATGGTTTAAAATCAGGAAATGTGTGTGTCAGGGTTGTGTCCTTTCACTGTACTTATTCAATCTGTATGCTGAGCAAATAATCCAAGAAGCTGGACTATATGAAGAAGAATGTGGCATCAGGATTGGAGGAAGGCTCACTAACAACCTGCGATATGCAGATGACACAAACTTGCTTGCTGAAAGTGAAGAGCACTCGAAGTTCTTACTGATGAAGATCAAAGACCATAGCCTTCAGCAGGGATTACACCTCAGCATAAAGAAAATAAAAATCCTCACAACTGAACGAATAAGTAACATCATGATAAATGGAGAAAAGATTGATGTTGTCAAGGATTTCATTTTTCTTGGATCCACAATCAATACTCATGGAAGCAGCAGTCAGAAAATCAAATGACATGTTGCTTTGCGCAAATCTGCTGCAAAAGCCCTCTTTAAAGTGTTAAAAAGCAAAGATACCACTTTGAGGACTAAGGTATGCCTGACCAAAGCCATGATATTTTCAATCGCCTCATATGCATGCAAAAGCTGGACAATGAATAAGGAAGACCAAAGAAGAATTGATACATATTAATTATGATGTTGGTGAAGAATATTGAATATACCATTGTGATGGTTAAGATTGTGTGTCAACTTGGCTGGGCCATGATTCTCAGTGTTTATGTGTGATCACTCCCATGAGGGAATCTGCTGTAAGTAGCCAATCAGTTGAAAGGGAGTTTCCTTGGGGGTGTGGTCTGCATCTGAATATAAGCAGATGTTCTGTTTTTTTGCTTGCTCTGGATCCTGCGGCTGCCTCCTGTTCATCTGACCTGCTGATCTTGGGTTCACCAGCCTCTGTGGCTACGGGAATTGAGAGAAGCCTCTATCCTGATCCACAGACTTGGGACGTTCCAGCCTCTACAATTGTGTGAGCCGTTTCCTTGATATAAATCTCTCTCTCTGTATATATTTATACACTTTACTGGTTTTGCTTCTCTAGAGAGCCCAGCCTAAGACAACCGTGGATTGCCAGAAGAACGAACAAATCTACCTTGGAAGAAGTACAGCCAGAATGCTCCTTAGAAACAAGGGATGGTGGGACTTTGTCTCATGTACTTTGGACATGTTATCAGGAGGGACCAGTCCCTGGAGAAGGACATGGTGCTTGGTAAAGTAGAAGATCAGTGCAAAAGAGGAAGCCCCTCAATGAGATAGATTGACATAGTGTCTGAAACAATAGGCTCAAACATTTGTGAGGATGGAGCAGGACCTGGCAATGTTTCATTCTGTTGTACCTAGGTTTGCTATGAATTGCCTGGATGTTGCCTAACAACAACATACTATGTATGAAATGATACATTATCACTTAAAAGAAGACTATGATAAGTTAAAGATGTTTACGATAAACCATAAAGCAACCACTAAAATAATGAACCAAAGAGTTATAGCTAATAAGCCAACAAAAGAGATAAATTGGAATTATAAAAAATATTCAATTAATGCAAAAGAAAGAAGAAAAATATAAACAAAGGAACAAAAGACAGATGTGATAAATAGCAAGATGATAACAGAACTATATGAATAATCACATTAAATGTAAATGATCAAAATATCCAAGTAATATGCAGATGATTGTTTGGATTAAAAAAAAGATATATTGCTTATAAGA
Organism: Trichechus manatus latirostris; assembly: GCF_000243295.1. Lineage (NCBI taxonomy): Eukaryota > Metazoa > Chordata > Mammalia > Sirenia > Trichechidae > Trichechus > Trichechus manatus. The sequence continues at coordinate 28,222,861 of NW_004443951.1, read as the reverse complement.
AATGTATGCTAAATATAAAGATCCAAGTAGGTTATAAGAAATGGAAAATATTGTTTGCTAACACTAGTTTAAAAAGCTGGAGTGGCTACATTAATATTAGATAAAATAGATTTCAGAGTAAACAATATTATCAGAGATAAAGAAGCCCTTCTTACACTGATAAAAGGGGTAAATTAATCAAGAAGATACAACAGTCCCAGACGTTTATGAATCTAACGAAAGTACTTCAAAATACATAAAGCAACACTGATAGAACTACAAGGAGAAATAGACAAATCCACAAATATAGTCAGAGATTTCAACACCTCTCTCTCAATAGTTGATAGAACAAGTAGACAAAAAAATCAGTATGACTATAGAAGATTTGAGCAACACTATTAACCAAATTGACCCCATTAACATTTATAGAACACTCCGTTTATCAACAGCAGAATAGACATTCTATTCAAGTGTACATTCGACATATACTATGGGAGGCCCCATGTAACCTGACTCTGACCAAATGCCCACCCTTATCCGATGCTATCTCCCCTTCCTGTGCTGTGTCCTGTCACCTGGATCCTGGCATTTCCTGGAATTTGCCTCAATTCTTCAGGTCTGACTTGCCCTGGAGCTGCTCCTTCTTCCTCGAACTTTCTTCTTCCTTCCTGCCTCTCCCATGGTCGATTCTCTATGCCACAGCCAAAAGAGCTTTAAAAACAGAAGCCCAGTTGTATCACAACCCAGCTTCAACCACTTTTATGGCCCCTACCGGCCTCAGATAAGGCCGATAGACCTTGGCACATCCTTGTGGCCCTGTCTGACTTGGTCATTGTCAGGTTTCCAGGCTTGCTCCAGCCACACTGGTGACCTCTGTTTCTGGGATGCCTCAACTTTCTTCCTCCTTCCTGACCTTTGCATAGGCCATTCCTGCCACCAAGAAAGTTCTTCCCTGTTCTTTTTGCTTGACTGGATCCTTTTGACCCCTCTGGTGTCAGCTCAAATAATTCCACAATGAGGACTTTTCTGTCCTCTCATCCAAACCAAGGCTCCATTGTTCTATCTCACATATTGTCCCATTCATTTTCTTAATAGTATACTTCCTAGTTTCAATTTATATATCAATTTGTTTGATTCTTTATCACTGATATCCCCCCCCCCAATAATATAAGCTCTGTGGGGGCAAAGAGCATCCTGTTGTTTACCATGCCTAGTAAAAATAGATACTGAACAAATATATTGAAGGAGTGAATAAATGAACAAAGTTGAAGGTCGTCAGGGTTCCTGAGAGAAATAGATGCCTGGAGGCAGTGTTCCCAGGAGGGCCTGACAGGCCTTTCCCCCCAGCTGCTTGAGTCCCTTTGGTAAGCCGGAAAGTCAACAGAGATGTTGTCACCACGGCATCACACTCAGAAACCCACATCTCATTTCAGGCTTATATTCAATTCCATTTGGTGCCACTCATCACTTCTCTCAGGAAAATCATAACATTTTGACATCCTGGACAGGCTTGGGACATGAATGCATCAGTGCACTACTGAAATGTCAGACAGGATTACTCCCAGCCCCCTTGCATGCCTCACAAGGCTCCCACCCAACAGGAGGCCATTTTGTCCTTTGCTTGTTGGGTAGGACGTGCCCCTGGTGGAAGGGGTGGGAGATGCCTGAAGGCACAAGGTCCTTGGGAACCTGGTTGTTGTTGTTCTGTCCCAGTAAGTTAATCCCAACTCATAGCGACCCTATAGGACAGAGTAGAATTGCCTCATAGGGTTTCCTAGGCTATAATCTTTACAGGAGAAGATTGCCAGGTCTTTTCTCCCATGGCGCGGCTGGCGGGTTCAGACTGCTCATCTTTCAGTTAGCAGCTGAGCATTTAACCATTGTGTCACCAGGGTTCCTTGGGAACCTGGAGGCACCACAAATTCCAGCCCACCTGTCTCTTAATAAGAACTCATAGCAGCACTCAATATGTGATTGACTGAACAAATGAATTCATCTTATTGGTCCATTTGACTGGAGGCAGCTGCTCATTGGCTCCTTTTGTGATTTCCTTGTGTGGTAATTGTCTTCTGTCCCAATCCTGGGTTATTCTAAGGCATCCATCTTTCTACTGTTTATTCATTCTGCCTGCAGCCCATGAGACAGCCTAACAGAGACCCAGAGACCTTGAGAGTGTCTTGGGCTTTTGGCTCTTCCAAGGGCTAAGGAGACTGTGGTAAGGCATTGAGTCCTGGTGTCCAGTCCTTTTAGAATTCCCTTCCTTCCAGAATTTTCTTCTATTCCCACCACCAAGCAGAGAGCCAGGGAGCTGACTTCAAAAAAACTTTCCTAATTTTTCTATGAGACCTGTCCCCTGAGCCCTGCTGCTACCCTGGCCCATAAAACATGGGCAGAGCTAGGCCTGGGCTACCAGTTCATGGGGACTCACTCTCACCTTCTGTGGGCTTAGGGGGACTAAGTCACATCAGGAAGACCTCTGTTCTCCTGATGACTTATGAAACCAAAGAGAGCATCAAGTCACGTAGAGGACCTCGGAGGTGTTTGTCTCTCTAGAACCTTTGTTTGTTCTTTGGCTAACATAATCACCTTTGTGGTGCGAAGCCAATTCCATAGTATAGCTGGGACTGCCCACTGGGGCAGGCATGTGACTCAGCTTCAGCCAATCAGAGTCTTCCTTGAGATTTGATAGATGGATACTTGGATCTAGGATTATAAGCTGTAAGGTCCATGGAGGCCTGGATCTGCTTTATCTTCCCTGCAATAAGGAGAAAGCCTGCCTGGAACAGTGTCATCAGAGAGGAAAACAGAGCTCAGAGAAGGAAAGAAGGCCCCATAGTGGGTGGGAGCCAGGTGCATTCTGGGAGATTGAGAATGGCCCAATGGGCTGGAGGCAGAGGGAGCAGCACAGGAAAGCCTGGCCTGACCAAGGCTGGGAAAGGAGGAAAGGATGAGGCTGAGGTGGTCATGGCGAGAGCCCCACTCTGATCCCCAGCTGGGTCATCTCTTCCCCAATTCTCTCTGTGCCATGCCCTGTGCTGAGTACTCATGGTCCAGGGTGGAGACAGGGGTGACTAAGACCTCACACGATTGACTTTGCTCTCTGCCACTCCAGCCTCTGGCCCTACTGCTGGCACATGCTCCTGACATTCTGCCGACCTCCAAAGTGGCCTGGTCTGGAAACCAAAGGATGGGGCTACACTTGCTGACTGTGTGACCTAGATTAGGGACATTCACCTCTCTAGGCCTTAGTATTGTCACCTGAGAAATGGGAGAATAATGGTACTGCCCTTGCACAAGGTGCTTGAGGAAGAAATGAGGCTGTGAGGGAAGAAGATTAAGCCCGTAAACCTGTTGCAAAGCTCCTGCCCCCTCCTCCAGCCATGCCTCCTTTAAAGGGCCCTGCTTTTCTCCAGGGCACACCACAGTTGAACACACACTTAAGCAAAGCATGTCCCCTCTCTCACAGTACAATAAAATGACTCCCCCACAGATAGGACAAGCAGAGTGACTGGTCCCGCAGGCAGAGTATATTGGCTGGTGAGGACTCTGCCTGCTCCTGGACCAGAGGATGCCACCTGGCTCCCCCAACTCGTGATAATGCAATGAGGCAGCCTGTGTGACCTGTATATCTTCAGCCTCTTCCCTGCTGCAGGGGAAGGTGCTTGAGGCTGTTCCAGGGCAAGAGGAAAAACGGAGGCCCATATATGATAAGTCAAAAATTTTAAAAGTAGGGGACTTCTGGCAAAATGGTGCTCTAGGCAGAAGCAACACGCCATCCCTCCACAGCAAAGATCTGAAAAGCTAAGCCAAACAGAAAAAAACAATCCTGAAACCCTAAAACATCAAATGAAGAGATAAAGAACCCAGCCAAGCACCAAATGGAGTGAGAAAACTGACAGAGAACGGAGAGCGAGGAGAGATTCATGCAGAGGTCCCCCCTACCAGCTAACGCAGCGTGGATCCGCCATCTTGGACTCCTATCAGAGACCAGCAAACAGGGGGTACGAGAAAGCAGCTTCACGGAGCTTCCAATGGGAGACAAAACAACCAGTAGTTTGCGATATACACTTTCCCACTCCCCACCCTTCTTCACCCCCACTCGGCCTCCTCTGCTTCCCAAGGCCACAATCTCTTCTACGGGAAGCACCAGCTGCTTGGATTCCACACACCTGAAAGGGCCGGCTCCCTGAGTGCCATTTGTTGGCTGCTGGTGTTGCTTTTTTTCCGCTTCTTTTGATTTCTTCTTTACCTCTCACTACCTCCCCCTCCTTTTGCTCAAACATCTGGCTCCGTGCTCCATCTTTGCTTCTTCCTGAGGGGCTGCGGACTTCCGTTCGAGTGTGGAGCTGCTTCCCAGTCTGGGCTGTCACGCTGGTGGGACCCCAGGGCTTTTGTTCCTTTGTTTGTTTTGAATTGTTTGTTTGTTTTCTTTTCCTTTTCTTCCTCTTTTTTTTTAATTGTTGTAATTAAATGAAGTTTACATTTCAAGTTAGTCTCCCTTACAGAATTTTTTTTTA
>NW_004443951.1:28205428-28211049 GCF_000243295.1 Trichechus manatus latirostris | reverse complement strand
TTGTTAACCAATGTCATAAAACTATGTGTACTACTGTTTCATGAGAATTTGTTCTGTAAGCCTTCACCTGAAGTACAATAAAAAAAAAATTAAAAGTATATAAACTAAGTAAATGAATTACTAAATAAAATATGTTCTATTCTGTAATCTTTACAAACACAACATTAAAGCAGACTGAGAAGTGAAGCTTGATATTTAAATACCCAGACCCCTCAGAGTTCTACCCCAGAGTGGTGAGGCACAGGGAGAAGTGGTCCTTGGCCCTTGGCTCCCAGCTCCTCTTATCTTCTCACCTTGGATCCATCCCACCCCATGAGAAGCCTCACACAGTTTGTGGACATGTTGAAACGCCTGCCACAACCTCCTTGGCCACCCTCAGTCCTGGGGTGCTCACACCGGTATCTGATCACACCCTCAAGAGGATGCCCAGGGAAAAGTCTCATCCAAGCCAAGGAGATGGGTTCTGGGCCATTTGTGCAGATAATTCTGGGGTTCCAGTTACCCAAACTGAAGTCTCGAATAGGAGAGGTGACCAGGTTTCAGGTGTCACATCCCTTTGGCCATGCACATTCTATGTCCCATAGGGAGAGGCATGGCCAGAGGAGGGCCAGACCAGCACCATCTAAAGTGTGGGGTCCAGGACAGGGGTCCATCTTGCCCAGGTAAGGACAGCATGAAATCCAGCCCCAGCTCCACTTGCTAGGCCATCTGACCTGTGCTACTTTGGGAAGGACCCAAGAGATTGGACCAAGCCATGCGGGAGAGTAAGACTCACAGACCCAATGCCAAGGCCACAGACAGAGGTCCAGAGACAGGACCAGAGCTGGACCATGAAGCCCCAAAGATAGAGTTAGCCAGAGAAGGGCTCTAGATTCAAGGGAGGTGTCCCTTAGCCTCCTCCTGGGTCCACCTGTACAGGTGAGAGGGTGCAAGTAAGGGTCTTACCTGTCTTCCTTACAGACCCAGACAGACCTGTACTGCTTCCCTGAGTGTCACAGCTTGAAGCAGAAGCCATGAACACCTGTTAGGAGCAGGTACTTTATAGACAGATCTACAGCAACCAGCACTGTGAAATTGCCTGGGTTCATACACACACACTGAGCCTTAGTTCATGTTGTAAATGAGTATGTTTTTTTAGAGCCAGAACTTCCCGGGAGGTCATGAATTGCATAGATTCATCATGCTTTGTAGATCTTTCATGAGACAGAAGAGTAGAAAAGAGATAGTGTTGTTTCAAGAAAAGAAAGGGAAAAAAGTAACAGCTTGTACAGTGGAAACTGCTTTTTATATAATGGGTCTTACAAGGATGGCCACATTTTTCCAAATCATCAATGAGCCCCTCACTGGTGAGGAGGGGGGAGAGTGTGCACAGCTTGAACTGTTCATAGAGGCACAAAGGGGGATGCCAACATGTCCATGCTCCCATCATCAATCAAGTGTTTTCTGTGAGACTCATAGGATGAAGTGCCAGTTTTTATGTGCACAGAGAATCATTTCCACAGACTGAGCTCAGGCCAGACTTTAAAGCCAGGTGGAGAGGTGCAAGAAATTAGGTTGACAGGAGAGGGACAGCCACGGATCCCCACATGGGATTCTGAACGGACAGTGGAGTAAATGACGATTGTGGGAATGATAAGAGCCCCTCATGTGCATCCAGGGGGTCTCCAAAATCTAAAAAGCCTCTCTGACCCCCCAGCTCATGTTGACTCTGCTGCCTTTGATTGAGCGCGTTTTTGTGCCAGTCCCTCTGTGGGCACTTTATGAGGACTGTATCACTGGGTCCTCATCACGAATTTAAGACAGAGGTGCTATTATCATCTCCATTTTACATATCAGGAAACTGAGGCTTCTTGAAGGGAAGGGGCTTGCCCAGGGCCACTCAGCCAGGAAGAAGTGGAGCAGAACACAGCCCCAGAGGTGGGACTTAGGAGCCCACGCCCCTGACTGCTGGGCTGTCCTGGCTGGGGTGGTTGGGGAGGTAGCCCCCTTCTATAAGGGATCTGGTCTCTATACATATTTCAGCCCATTACTCCCCATTATATTACTCTTCATTCTGTGCTGGGAGGTAGGGTTACTATCCCCATCTCCCAGCTCTGAGCAGTGAGGTAACTGGCCTAGAACAGTGGTGTGCTGCCGCTAGTTTGCATATCTCTTGAGAGCTGATTGTTATATTTCCGAGAATTTTGCAAGCCAGCCGATGTCATCTAGGTAATGTGAAACTGGCCCAGGTCACTCATCTTTTAAAGCCTCTGTTAGGGCAGACTTGGGGAAGGCCTCACACAGTAGGAAACTCCCACTTGCTCTGCAGAGTGAGTGCCCTTTGCAGGGTGGCTGGGGTTGGGGGTTGAAGAGGGTTGTGAGGGATGTGGGTCCCAGTGGCCAGTGCGGGGGTGAGGGGCAGGCTCTGCTCAGGGAGGACAGACTCACCTACATTCCTGCTGCAGTGTCAGGGCTTTGGACTCAGTCACTCCACCCCAGGTTCAAGGTCAGCTCCTCCCCTCGCCAGCTATGGGAACTTGGACAGGATGCCTAACCCCCCTGGGCCTATGCCTCATCTGGTACTGGGGTCATGATAGGGCTTGCCCCATGGACTTATCGTCAGGATGAAATGCGTTGAAAGCTGAGAGTTGTGAAGCCCTTGGCACAGAACCCAAGACATGTTAATTGTCGTTGTTAGCAATGACCTCAAGGCTATAGTCTTATCCCTCATTCCTCTTCACACCTTCTTACCAGCACTTTACAGTTTACATGGTGCTTTCTCCTGGGTGCCTGGGTGGTGCAAATGATTTTCACTCAGCTACTACACAGATGTTTGGCAGTTCAAATTCACCCAGCAGCTCTGCATAAGAAATCCCTGGCTATCTACTTTTGTAAGATCATAGCCATTGAAAACTCTATGAAGCACAGTTCTACTCAGTCAACTCAACAGCAGTGAGTTTTTCCTTCTTTCCTCACTCTCTGCCTGTGAGGAGAGCAGAGCAGGTGGTATCTCTCCAGGTCACAGATGTGAATCCAAGGCTCAGAGAGGTAAAGTCACTTGCCTGGGGTCATACAGTAAGTGTGTGACAAAAGACAGATATTTTCCAGCCACACCCAGCTGGTTGTGGGGCCCTGGACAAGTCCTTCCATCTCTCTGAGCCTGAATGTCTTTCCATTCTCCACCCTTGCTGAGAACGGCTGCTGTCTCCCTGCAGCCCTCAAGGGTTCCTCCTGAAATATCATTTGGCCAACATCTCCCCAGGTCACATGGTCAGGGTTGGCTCCATCCACGCAGGTGCCGCCCAGCTCAGGAGAGAGCTGGGCTAGGAGAGGAGCCTCCAGAAACTCGCCCTGTGATCTGGCCCTGCCCTGGCCCCTGTGACTGTCCTGAAAGCTCAACACAATTCCAGAGGAGGGACTTATTGGTCAGTGTAGGCTCAGAGTGACTTTTGGGCCCCAGATTCTTTTTCTTTGCAAAGGTCAGGAGGAACAGTGTCAGGGACAGGCCCACTTGCCTGTGTGTTGTTGTTGTTGTTGTTAGGTGTCATTAAGTCGGTTCTGACTCACAGTAACCCAACATACAACAGAACGAAACACGGCCCAGTTTTGCACCATCCTCATGATCGTGTTATGCTTCAGCCCATTGTTGCAGCCATTGTGTCAATTCACCTAGTTGAGGGTCTTCCTCTTTTTCTCTGACCCTCTACTTTACCAAGCATGATGTCCTTCTCTAGGGACTGGTCCCTCCTGATAACATGTCCAAAGTATGTGAGATGAAGTCTCGCCATCCTTGTTTCTAAGGACCATTCTGGCTGTACTTATTCTAAGACTATGTGTAGATCATGATAATAACACTAGATGCTAACTTTTTTTTTTTTAAATAACAGCCCTTACTCTGCGCAAGCCATGATGCTGAACAATGAACCCACATTATTTCCTCATAACAGCCCATGGATGGGTCTCTCTTTTTCTCCCATTTCGCAGATGAATGATCTGTCTGCAGTCTCACACATGTGGCTGGGAGGTGGTGAAGCTTGGATTGGAATCTCAGGTCTGTCTAAACTGAAGCTCTACTGTTACCTTCTCACCCAGCTCAAGCCAGCTTGATCTCTCCCAGAAGAGTATCAGCAACTTGTACCCAAGTCCCCTAGGGAGGATGCCTGTTCTCAGGTGAGGAGTGCAGTCCTGAAGATGATCTGAGACCAGGTCAGGAGACTGATGAAAAGACAGGAGAACTGTCTTAGTCATCTAGTGCTGTTATCACAGAAATACTGCGAGTGGGTGACTTAAACAAATAAACATTTATTTTCTTACGGTTTAAGAGGCTAGAAGTCTGAATTTAGGGTGCTGGCTCTAGAGGAAGGCTTTCTCTCTCTGTTGGCTCTGAAGGCCCATGTCGCTTTTCAGCTTCTGTTTCTTGGCTCCTTGGAGATCTCATGTGGTGTGGCATCTATCTTCCCCCATCTGTGCTTGCTTGCTTCCTTGCTTAATCTGCTTTTTTATATCTCAAAAGAGATTGATTTAAGACACATCTTATGCTGATACTCCCTCAAGTGTCTGTCAGTTTGTCGTACTGTAGGGGCTTGCATGTTGCTGTGATGCTGGAAGCTATACCACTGGTATTCAGATACCAGCAGGGTCACCCATGGCTGACAGGTTTCAGCTGAGCTTCCAGACTAAGAAAGACTAGGAAGAAGGACTTGGCAGTCTACTTCTAAAAAGAATTAGCCAGTGAAAACCTTATGAATACTTCTAAAAAGAATTAACCAGTGAAAACCTTATGAATAGCAGCAGAACATTGTCTGATATAGTGCCGGAAGAAGAGCCTCCCCCCGACCCCCCCAGCCTGGAAGGCACTCAAAAGATGACTGGGGAAGAGGTGCTTCCTCAAAGCAGAGTAGACCTTGATGACATGGATGGAGTCAAGCTTTTGGGACTTCATTTGCTGATGTGGCACTACTCAAAATGAGAAGAAACAGCTGCAAACACCCATTAATAATCGGAACTGTGGAATGTATGAAGTATGAATCTAGGAAAACTGGAAATGGTCAAAAACGAAATGGAACACATAAACATCAATATTCTAGGCATTAGTGGGCTGAAATGGACTGGTATTGTCCATTTTGAATTGGACAACCATATGGTCTACTATGTCGGGAATGACAACTTGAAGAGGAATGGCATTGCATTCATCATCAAAAGAACATTTCAAGATCTATCCTGAAGGACAACGCTGTCAGTGACAGGAAAATATCCATACTCCTACAAGGAAGACCAGTTACTACGACTATTACTCAAATTTACACATCACCCACTAAGGCCAAAGATGAAGAAATTGAAGATTTTTACCAGTGTCTGCAATCAGGATGCATTGAAAATTACTGGTGATTGGAATGAGAAAGTTGGAAACAAAGAAGAAGGTCAGTAGTTGGAAAATACGGCCTTGGTGATAGAAATGATGCCAGAGATCACATGATAGAATTTTGCAAGACCAATGACTTCTTCTTTGCAAATACCTTTTTTTCAACAACATAAATGGTGACTATATACACATGGACCTCACCAAATGGAATACACAGGAATCAAATCGACTACATCTGTGGAAAAAAATGATGGAAAAGCTCCATATCAGCAGTCAGAAC
>NW_004443951.1:28189978-28203792 GCF_000243295.1 Trichechus manatus latirostris | reverse complement strand
TGCATCATATACATGCAAAAGCTGGACAGTGAATAAGGAATACTGAAGAACAACTGATGCCTTTGAACTGTGGTGTTGGCAAAGAAAATTGAATATACCATGGACTGCCAAAAGAACGAACAAATCTGTCTTGGAAGAAGTACCACCAGAAGCAAGGATGGTGAGACTATGTCTTACATACTTTGGGCATGTTGTTAGGAGGGATCAGTCCCTGGAGAAGGACATCATGCTTGGTAAAGTACAGGGTCAGCAAAAAAGAAGACCCTCAACGAGATGGATCGACACAGTGGCTGCAACAATGGGGTCAAGCATAACGATTATGGGCATGGCACAAACCCGGCAGTTTTTCGTTCTGTAGTACATAGAGTCGCTATGAGTTGGAACTGACTCGAAGGCACCTAACAACAACAACATAATACTGCCTCATTAACAGAACAAAGAAAACTCATTCCCAAATGAGATTATAACCATAGGTATATGGGTTAGGATTTAGAATGCGTGTTTTTTGAGGACATGATTCAGTCTGTAACAAGGACTAAAACCCTATTCCAACACCTAAACCCAGGGACTCACCTCTCCTCCATCTTAAAGGGCATTGCCTGGGCCTGAGGGGGCCACTCCTGACTTAGCCCTGTGGAGCCCCACCATGCAGGTGCAGGTGCAAAGGGCAGGCTCAGGGAGCACATGCTGTTTGTCAGAGCAGGGCTACCTTGTGGTTAGGAGCACTATGTTGCAGATGGATGGAGAAGAGTCTGAGCCCTAGCTCTTCACTCACTAGCTGTGTGTCCATACACAAGTTACCTTACCTCTCTGTGCCCACATTTCCTCACCTGTGTAATGGGGTTCAGAATGTTTTAGGATAGTTTCAATAATTAAATAAGAAAATAATAATAAACAGCAAATATTATAAAGCGTTTATTTTGTGCCAGACATTACTCTAAATGCTTGAAATTGAGCTAGTAAGTGTCACAGAGCCCAGATTTGAACTCTGAAAGGCTGGTTCCAGGATCTATGTTCCTAACCACTGCGCTATAAATGCATGTGGAATAGTTGTATGGAGTCTGGAACATTCCAAGCCACCACTTAACTCTAAGTGTGGTATGCAAACGACTTGCATTAGAAACACCTGAGGCTGAAAGGGGGATGTTGGGGACAGAGGGCATGCCTCTTTAAAATACAGATGCCCTGGCTCCACTCCATACCTATTGAATCAGTATCCTTGGGTCTGGCTTGGAACTCTGTATTTTAAAACCCTTATCCATCTCCATAGATTAGGAACCAGGGACTAACGGTGAAATGAAACCAATGGTTTCTTTTTCTTTCTTTTTTTAAAAACATTTTATTGTGTTTTTTAGTGAAAGTTTACATAGGAAATTAGGTTCTCATTTAACAATTTCTATATATATTCTTCAGTGACATTGGTTACATTCTTCACAAAATATCAGCATTCTTGTTATTTCCATTTTGGTTGTTTTGTTTCCACTAATCTAACTTCTCTTTTCCCCCTTGCCTTGTAGGGTAAATGTTTACCATTTGGTTTCATCTAGATGATTATTTTGAGGAGCACAATACTGATGGGTGATATTATTTATTTTACGGGTCTATCATTTGTCTGAAAGGTGACCTCTAGGAGAGGTCTGAGTTCCAAGTTTAAAGAGTATCTCAGGGTAATAGTCTCGGGGATTCATCTAGTATCTACTGGTCCAGTAAGTCTGGCTTTTTTTTTAGGATTTTGAATTTTGTTCTACATTTTTCTCCCATTCTATCCAGGACCATCTATTGAGTCCCTGGTTGGAATGGTTGGTAGTAGTAGCCAGGCACTGTCTAGTTCTTCTGGTCTCAGAGTGGGTGTTGTCGTTGTTCATGTAGACTATGGTTCTATTGACAAGTTTCTTCTCTGAGTCGTTGGTATCCTTCTTTCTCTTTTGCTCCAGATGATTAGAGACCAATAGTTGTATCTTAGATGGCTGCTTGCAAGCTTTTAAGACCCAAGATTCTACTCATCAAACTAGGATGTAGAAGATTGTCTTTATGGACTATATTGTGGCAATTGATCGAGTTGCCCCATGAGACAATGGTCCAAAGCCCTCAAAACCAGCAGATCCATCCTGTGAGTTATTTGGTTGTGTCTAGGAAATATCAATAATTGTGCCCCCATGTGCTTTATTTTGTGTTTGAAAATATATGCAGCATACATAGACATATATATGCATATGCCTGCAGACACACCTTTTACATACACATCCATATATTCATATATGCCTTGCTGTACATATTTATGCATACATAAATACTATGTAACCAAACACATGTTTTAGTTGTTATTACTGTTGTTGCAAAAGTATATATCCCTCGATGAATTTTTTTTTTACAAATTTTCACATAAATTGTTCATTGACATTGGTTGCATTTATCACAATTTGTCAGCATTCTCTTTAATTGTGCCTATACCCTTCTATTTGTGCTCAAACACTCATCTTTACTATGGTTGTGCTGTACTCACTACTTCCACACTCAGAGCCACATTTCCCATCACCAAAAGTAACAAGTCTCGAAGTTCTAAAGTGTACTTTCCCCTCCTCCCCAGTCAGTTATTTCACACATTTCAGGCTGAGAAGCTAGAGTCTAGTTACAAACAAGCTGCAGTATGTTGACAAGGCACCCTCGTTCCTGGGTCTCTGTTTTTTCATCTCTATAATGGGGATCCTGGCCTGCACCCTGCCCACTTGCAGGACTCTTAATAGTGTGAAGAGATGAGAGTGGCAGACATCTACATTCTCTGTTAACAGCGTGGGCATCGAGTCACACTGAGCAAGATGGAATGTCAGGGTGGCCACTGATGATCTGACCCTGGGCCTGTGACGTTCGTCTTTGAGCCTTGGTTACTTTATCCATAAAATTAAACCACCAGTCTCTGCCTCACACTGGTTACTATGAGGCTTGAATGAGGTAGCTGGTGTGAGTGTACAGGGCAATGTAAATCTCTGTAAATATGAATTATGGTACATTTTGACTGCTCTCATTATACAACCTCCAGGAACATCCGGCTCCCACAGGTGACTCTTGCTCCAGAGTTTTCCCTGATGCTAGAATCGAGTCAGAACTTCGTCTTTATCTCTCCTTGTTCCCAACTCAATGAGAGCAGGATGAGGAGCTAAAATAACTCTCCAGGTGCAGCCAGGGTGGAAAACCACAGCCAAGCAGAAATGACAGCTTCTGATTTACATTAGGGTAGCTTAGCCTCCAAAATGAGCTGCAATTAGCCTTGTTTAACCTGTGCCCTACAAGAAAATAAAGATATAAACCCCATCCTCCTTCCTCTATAACCCCATCCAACCCCATCCAAGCCAGACCCCAGCGCACTGAACCCAAGGACTGAGAAACCCCTTGAACTATATCCATAGTCCCTGATCACTGGGCTTTGGAGAAGGGATTGGGAGCGAGTTCACTAGAAATGCCAAGATCCTGCTCTTCTCTCTGGGCAGGTAATGAGAGAGATGACTGAGGTGGGCTGCCTCAATTTCCCTTGTAGAGAGTCAGAGAGATAGTGGTTAGGAATATATTCTAGGTTCATGAAGCAACCAACTGTCCTAAGAGATGACCCTCAAGCACCACCTTCAAATCCTTGGTTTTGTAAATCATAACTTGGGTCCTTAATACGCCTAGGAAGTACCAGGACTGCTCACCCCTCCCCCAAGCCTTACCTCCAAATAAGCCAGGATGCTCCAGGGCAAGCTTTGTCCAACCAGGTCTTGGGTTCTGCCTGTGAAGGTTAAATCCAAGAAGTAATTTGAGAGGAGCCAGGTCTTTGGAACAGGACACCCCTGAGATCTAACACGGGGCAGCTCCAGGAGTCAGAACACAGAAGGGGCTTGAGTGGGGGTTGCATCTGGGGAAATGCCAGGGCTCTTGCCTAAAATAGCAAGCGAACTACTTTACTTCCAGTAACAAGTCAATGTAAGGTGGCTTGTATGGTAATAGAGAGTATGGGATGTTGTTAAGTTCCAACAGTTGGAATCCTGGCTCTGCTATGTCCTAGCTGTGAACCTCAGCCATGTTCCTTCACCTCTTTCATCTTTAGTTTCTTCATCTATAAAACAGAAGTAATGTTGCAGGGTTGTTGTGTGGATGAAACGTGACTAATGTTTGTGGGGCCCAGCAGAGAACAGGGCCCATGGTGGTCACCCAATGGTCGCTAAGAGCAGCCATTCTCTGGGTTCATCCAGAATCTTCAGGACAGGTAAAGAGTTTACATGCAAAGAAAGGCCACAAATATGTGCATCTCACAAGAAGTACCTGCCTTACTGGAAAATTACTGAAGGTACATTATCTCCATAAAAACCGAGTTCCAACATCCCCACAGTGATGATAGCACACTGCACCTGTTCATGATAACCTGATGGGGAAAGAGGATGGGACTTAGAAGGGAAAATACAAACTGCGGTGTAGGTTTTTATTCACTAATTTTTAAAAACAACTTTACTGAAGTATAGTTGACTTATAATAAACCACACACAATTACAGTATACAAGTTGCCAAGATTTTCTCCAAGTATATTTTTACTGAGGCATAATTGACACACAATAATTGCACAGATTAAAACTAATTAATTTGATAAGTTTTAAAAGATTTATACACCTATAAATTCATTGTCACAATCAAAATAATGAATATAATCATCACTCCAAAAGTTTCCCCATACCTCTTTGTAATCTCTCCCTCCTGCTACCTCTGTCATTGCAGAGGAGTATGCAATTCCTAGAATTGTATATAAATGGGTTCATACAGAATGTCTTCAGTTTTTTTTTTTTTTTTTGAGGGTGGAGGGTTTCTTTCAATATGCATATTTATTATGAAATCCATGTATATTGTAGTTTGTATCAATAGTTCAATTCATTCTTTCTAAATTTCAGCTCACTTTAATACATTTTTATTTTAGAAAGGTTTTAAATTTACAGATAAATTGCAAAAAATAGTGCAAAGAGTTCCCATATGCCCCACATTGTTTCCCCTGTTAGTAACATTTTGCATTAGGATAGTACTTTTGTCACAATTAATGAACCTATACTGATACATTATTATTAACCAAAGTATATTTTATTCTCATTTTCTTAGTTTTTATCAACTGTCCTTTTTAAGTTCCAGGATTCCATCCAGGATGCCACGTGACACTTAGTCATCATGTCTCTTTAGGCACCTCTTGGCTGTAACAGTTTCTCAGGCTTTTCTTGAATTTGATGACCTTGACGTTTTGAGGAGTACCAGTCATTCAGCTGAGTGTCCTTCAGTTGGTATTTGTCTGATGTTTTTCTCATGATTATTCTAGAGTTATGGATCTGGGGGAGGAAAACTACAGAGATAAAGTGCTCTTATCATATATGTGTATATATATATATGTATATATATAATCAATATGACTCCTCACTGTTGACGTTAAGCTTAAACAAATGACTGAGGTAGTGTTTGTCAGATTTCTCCACTGTAAAGTTACTCTCCCTACCCTTTCCTTGCTGTACTCTTTGGAATGAAGTCACTATGTGCAGTCCACACTTAAGGAGTGGGAGTTTTGCTCCACCTCCTTGAGGGTGAAAGTATGTACATAAATTATTGAGAATTCTTCTGCCTGGGAGATTTTTCTATTCTCCAAATTTGTTACTTTATTCAATCCTTTATTTGTATCAGTAGGAACTCACAGATAGTTATTTTATACTTTGAGTTACAATTTAATGTTACTTTGTTTCTCAGATTGTTTCAGCTTTGGCCATTGGGAACTCTTTCAGTTGGTTCCTATGTCTCTTTGACATATCTCCAACATTTTTTTAAAAAAGATTACGTCCTTAGTTTCTGGCACTTTAAGATGCACCAAGCTCATCTTGTATATTTAGTGTTCCAGTCCCAGAATCAGCCATTTCTCTAAGGAGCCCTGGTTTCTTTTATTGGAGAATGGTATTAGAAACCAAGATCTAGGTTGTTACTGGAAATGTCATTGTTTATAGATAATTCATTCCTATTTATTGTTGAGTGATATTTCACTGTGAAGATATACCACAGTTTGTTTATTCATTCATCAGTGATGGACATTTGGGCTCTTTCCAGTTTTTGACATTACAAATAAACTCACTATGAACACTCATGTGCAAGTATTTAAATGGACATATACTTTCACTGATTTGGGGTAAATACCTAGGACATCATACAGAAGAAAGCAAGAGGTCATTAAAAAGACAGGAAAGAAAGAAAAGACCAAAACAGATGTCAGAAGAGACTCTGAAAATTGCTCTAGAATGTCAAGCAGCTAAAGCGAGCAGAAGGAATGATGAAGTAAAAGAGCAGAACAGAAGATTTCAAAGGGTGATGAGGTAAAGTATTATAATGACGTGTGCAAAGACCTTAAGTTAGAAAACCCAAAGAGAAGAACACGCTCGGCATTTCTCAAGCTGAAAGAACTGAAGAAAAAATTCAAGAACTTGAGTTGCAGTATTGAAGGATTCTATGGGCAAAATACTGAACGACACGGGAAGCATCAAAAGAAAATGGAATGAATATATAAAGTCAATGTACCAAAAAGAATTGGTCAATATTCAATCATTTCAGGAGGTAGCATGTGATCAAAACCAATGGTGTGAAGAAAGAAGTCCAAGCTGCACTGAAGCCATTGGCAAAAAACAAGGCTCCAGGAATCGATGGAATACCAATTGAGATGTTTCAACAAACAGATGCAGCGCTGGAAGTGCTCACTTGTCTATGCTAAGAAATTTGGAAGATAGCTACCTGGCCAACCAACTGGAAGAGATCCATATTTATGTCCATTCCAAAGAAAGGTGATCCAACAGAATTTGGAAATTATGAACAACATCAAGAATATCAAGTAAAATTTTGTTGAAGATCATTCAAAAGCGGATGCAGCAGTACATCAAGAGGAACTGTCAGAAATTCAAGCTGGATTCAGAAGAAGACATGGAACAAGGGATATCATTGCTGATGTCAGACAGATCCTGGCTGGAAGCAGAGAAGGCCATAAAGATGATTACCTGTGCTTTATTTACTATGCAAAGACATTCAACTGGGTGGATCATAACAAATTATGGATAACTTTTCAAAGAATAGGAATTCCAGAACACTTGATTGTGCTCATGAGGAACCTGTACATAGATCAAGAGGCTGTCATTTGAACAGAACAAAGGGATACTGCTGGTTTAAAGTTGGGAAAGGTGTGTGTCAGGGTTGTATCCTTTCACCATACCTATTCAATCTGTATGCTGAGCAAATAATCTGATAAACTGGACTATATGAAGAAGAACAGGGCATCAGGATTGGAGGAAGACTCATCAACAACCTACAATACGCATATGACACAACCTCGCTTGCTGAAAATGAAGAGGACTTGAAGCACTTACAGGTGAAGATCAATGAGATGGATTGACACAGTGGCTGCAACAATGCCTCAAGCATAAGAAGCGTCATGAGGATGGCACAGGACCAGGCAGTGTTTTGCTCTGTGGTACTTAGGGTCTCTATGAGTTGGAACCAACTTGAGGGCACCTAACAACAACAACAACAACAACCTAGGAGTGGAACGACAGGGTTATATTATAGGATGTTTAACATTTTAAGAAAGTGTTAAATTAAACTGTTTTCCAAAGTGGTTGTATAATTTGTGTTCCCTTCAGCAGTGTGTAAGTGTTACTTTATATCCTTGCTGACACTTGATATGTTCAGTCTTTTTAAATTTTAGCCATTCTAATCAGTGTTTAATGGTATCTCATACTGGTTTTAATTTGCATTCTCCTAATGACTAATGAATTGCGCATCTTGACATGTGCTTATGGATCATTTGTATTATCTTCTTTGGTGAAAGGTCTATTCAGATCTTTTGCCTATTTTAAAATTGCATTATATGTTCTCTTATTATTGAATTGTGAGAATTCTTTACATATTCTGGTGCGAATCTTTTGTTAGATATATAATTCTTAAATATTTTTCCAATCATGCAAATTAGATTTCCATTCTCTTAATAATGCCCTTCAAAGAGAACTTTTAAATTTTGATGAAATGCAATTTATTTATGTTTTATCTTACAGATCATGCTTTTGTTATCATACAAGAAATCTGTCTAACCCAAGGTTACAACTTTTTCCTCTGTGTTTTCTTCTGGAAATTTTATAGTTTGAAGTTTTACATTTAGGTTTATGGTCAATTTATTTTGAGTTTATTTTTTATATGGTGCAAGGTGCAAATCAAAGCCCTTCCTTGCTTCCTTCCTTACTTCCCTTCTCCCTTCCTTCCTCTCTCCTTCTGTCCTTCCGTCCCTTCATTCCTTCTTGTATTTGAATATCTAATTGTTTCAGCACAATTTGTTGAAAAGATTATCCTTTCTCCATTGAATTGCCTTTGCACCTTTGTTGAAAATCAGTTGTTCACATATTTGTGAGTTTATTTCTGGATTTTCTGTTCTGTTTCATTATATATTTTTCTAGATTTATGCTAGTAGCACACTGTCTTATTTACTGTAACTTTAAAATAAGTCCTGAAATCAGATGATATTATTCCTCCAACTTTAATATTCTTTTCCAAAGTTGTTTTTGGCTATTCTAAAATAGATACTTTGCATTTCTTTATAAATTTTTCAGGTTTTGCAAAAATGTAAAATGGTTTTGATTGAGATTGCTTTCAGTATACAAATGAAATTGAAGAGAATTGACATCTTAAAAAAACTGAGTCTTCTGACCCATGAACATAGTATGTCTGCCCATTTATTTAGGACATTAATTTAATTTCTTCTAAAATTCTTTGTAGATTACAGTGTATCGGTATCTCACAGCTTTTGTCAGATTTAACCCTAAATATTTTATATTTTTGATGCTACCGTATATCATATTTTTATTTTATTTTCTGATTGTTCCTCATATCTAGAAATATAATTGATTTAAAAATACTAATTTTGTATCCTGCAACCTTGTGAACTAATTTATCAGTTCTGGTAGTTTTTTTGTCAATTCCGTCACATTTTCTGCATAGATGATCATGTCACCTGCAAATAAAGCCAGTTTTACTTCTTTGTTTCTAATATGAATGCCTTTTATTTCTTTTTCTTACTTTATTACACTGGCTAGACCCTCAGTACAATGTTGAAAAGTGATGAGAGTGGACATACTTGTCTTTTCCTGATCTTCGCAGGGGAAGCATTCAATCTTCCACTATTAAGTATGATGTTAACTGAAGGTTTTTCATAGATTCACTTAGTTGGGTTGAACAAGTTCCCTTTTAATCCTGTTATGCTGAGAGGTTTGTTTGCTTGCTTGTTTTTAAATCAGGAAAGATGCTGGGTTTTTTGCAAATTTTTTTGTGTCTATTGAGATGATCATATGGTTTTATATAATAATTTGTTCATATGGTGAATTATATTGATTGAATATATTTTAAATAATAATATTTTATTGTGTTTTTGAATAAAGTTCACACAACAAGTTAGGTTCCCATTTGACAATCTCCACACAAATTGCTCTTTGACATTGGTTACATTTTTCACAATGTGTCAACATACTCTTTAATCGTGTTCTGGTTGTTACATTTTCAGTACTCCAGTTTCCCTTCTCCCTTATCTTCTCATTTTTGTTTTAGAGTAAATGTTGACCTTTTGTTCTCATACAGATTTTTTTTTTTTAGTAAAGCACCATTCTTACAGTTAATACCCTTTATTCTGTGTGCCACTCTGCTGTTTCACTAAAAGGTGATCTCAGGGGATAGTTTCAGTTCAAGGTTTAAAGCATGTTTCAGGGTGATAGTCTCAGTGAGTTCTCTGGTCTCAGGTGGTCCAATTAGTCTGGACCTTTTTTTAAAGAATTTGGGTTTTGTTCTACATTTTTCTCCCTTTCTATTTGGGACCATCTATTGTGACCCCAGTCAGAACAGTCAGTGGTGGTAGCTGGGCACCATTTAGTTCTTCTGGTCTCAGGGTAGGTGAGGCTGTGGCTTGTGTCAGCTATCAGCCTTGTAGACTTGTTTCTTCTCTGAGATTTTGGTTACCTTATTATTCTTTTGCTCCTGATGAGTACAGACCTATAGTTATATCTTACCAATGATTGATTTTTTTCAATGTTAAGCCCACTTTGCAGCCCTGGGACAAACCCCAGTTAGTCACGATGCTTTATCCTTTCTATCACTGAATCCTATTTGTTAAAATTTTGTTTAGAATTTATGCATCTATCAATATGGATTACACCTGAACCTGAAGACAGGGTCAGAAAAGAAGCCAAGACTTGGGGCAAGAGATTGCTGTCATCTCTTGACTCTGCCTCATCTCTTGACTCTGCCTTGACAAGGTTGTTAACATTGACAAGACTTTTCCACTCTCTGGGCCTCATTGTCCCCATCTGCAAAATGAGGAAGTTCCTTCCAACTTCTGCTGCCCTAGACTACCCCAACAGGAGAAAGGCTGCAAGAGGACATAGGGACTGGGCTCATGTGACCCCAGTGAGATTCTTCATGGCATCTTCCAGGAGGCTTCTGAGCCCTCCTGCTCCTGTGGGGCCTTGGTGAGGATGAAGGGTTAACTTTGTGATGCTCTGATCAAGCTTCTGCAGCCTGCTCACCCCCTCCTGCCCATGATTAATTCAGTTTGGTAAAAAAGTATTTATGCTGGAAATTTAATCATCATTTCTGGTAGTAAAGGAATTGAAAAATTGAAAGTGTCAGGTGATACATAAGGGTGGGTGATAGGGTGGAACAGGGGGCTGTCCACACTCTCCTCATGGATGCTTCACAGGCTTAAGAAATTAGCTAACTTTCTGTTTCCACAAGTGCAAGATCAAGAACCAGGGGTGATGGCATGAGAGAGGTGGGGGCGTGGGGGCAAAGGGGACAGATGAGGATAGGAAGAGAGAGAGATTCCAGTGTGGAGGCAGAGGTAGCATTAGATGTCACCAGCCTCAGCCCTGAGGCACAGATGAGGAGATGGCCAAAGAGGGACAGAGAGTGGTCCACAATGACACAAGATGTTGTGGGTAAAGTGAGGCTGGGATACAGGCCCCCCTCCTTCCATCACCAGGTCTGGGGAGGGCTGGAGAGGGTCTGGTCCTCTGGAGGGAAGAAAACCCTTGGCCTTGGCAGCCCTTTCCCAGAACCCATCCACTTCTCCCAAGTTGCCCCTCTGCCTCAACCCCAGAGATCTTAGTGGGGATGTCACCTATGAGAGGGGCCACCTTATTGATGGTCTCAGTGGGCACAATGTGAGCTGATGTCTCTGTGAGTTTGCAGGGTCCTGGGTCTCTTCAGTATCAGGTATCATCCCAAGGGGTCCCTGGTGCTAGTGAGGACTAAGACTCTTCCATCAGACTGGATACTTCTAAAGGTAGACCTATCTCCTGTTGTAGCTGGGGACTCCTGAGAATGAGGTTTCTCTCCTCAGATTCTGAGCTCCTAAAGGAGGAATTATGTCTCCTTCCTTAGACTCAGATGAGCCCTGATGGTGCAGTGGTTAAGCACTTGGCTGTTCACCCAAAGGTCAGAGGTCCCAACCCACCAGTCACTCCTTGGTAGAAAGATGTAGCAGTCTGCTTCCATAAAGATTTCAGTCTTGGAAACCCTATGGAGCAGTTTGACTCTGTCTTATAGGGTTGCTGTGAGTTAGAAGCGACTTGATGGCACACAGAAACAATCACCTCAGACGCAGGCTGGTGGGTGCTTAAAAGCCTGTGCAGGATTCCACTCACTCTCTTTTCTTCTCAGCCTCAATGACCAGCACACCTGGAGTGAGAACAATGTGAATTGGAGCTCTCGGTGACTGGTAAGGACAGGTAGTATGAGTGAAAAGTATACCTCTGTGGGTTTAAGCCATCGAGATTTGGGTATGTTTGTTATGCAGCCTAGCATAGCCTAGCATGACTGATACAAAGATTGGCTTCTGGGGCTGAGGGTGTAAATTTGGAAGTCATCAGTGATTGATTTTATGCCCCTTTTTTTTTTTCTTTCCAGATTAGATGAACCTGGAGAAAGAGGTAGAGAAGAGTAGGAGAGAAATGCCCCTTGCCCTTTCTCTACCTCGCATTTCATATCAGTCTGATGAGCTCACTGTCTTCTCTCCAAAATGGGCACCACACTGATCTCCCCTCAAAGCCTGATCCCTAGGCTGATTCTCTGAGTTCCATCCAAATCTGCTGTCTCCTTCCTCTGTCAGTTCCTCTTCTCAGATCTCTGTGCCAGCCCCTCCTCCTCATCCTCGGCCATGGTCCCTCTGGTATGTCAGTCCCATGTGGTGGTTGGGAACGTGGGCCATGGAGAAGGTGGCACAGGGGTCTCCCACTTACAAGCTGTATGATCCTGAGTTAGTAACTTAACCTTTCTAAACCTCAGTTTCCTGTAAATGGGGCCAGTCATAGTCTTTACCTCTTAGTGAGGTTGTGAGTGTTAAATGAGGTGAAGTATTTGAAGTGCTGAATACAGAAGTAGGCACACAGTAAGTGCTCAGTATATGCTCACTAGTGTTAAATCATAATTTGATGGTCAAGCCTCATCACTGTGGCCTAGTCACTGCTCCAGTCTTCTCACTAGTCTCCCTGCCTCCAAACTCACCAGCTTCAATCCTGTCCCTATGGTGCTTCCAGAGACAGATCCTTAAGGAAAGCTCTGATCATGTCACACTCCTGCTCAAGAACCATCCATGGCTCTCTGTTGCCTACATAATAAAGTACACCCTCCTCACCCTGGCATTTACGCCTTCCACCTTCGGGCTACAATCTCCCCTCCCAACCCTCTTTCCAACACAGCAGCAAACAAACAAGTCTTTTGAAATGCTCTTGCAGGATGGCCTAGAGAACCCTGACCTGGGAGTCAGGAGATCTGGTTCTAGCCCCAGATCTGCCACTATCCTGTACAGTGACCTTGGCGCAGTCCCTTGCCCTCTCTGGGCCTTAGTTTCCACATCATAAAATGGGGCTTTGGGCTAAATCAGCTAAGCACCTCCTTCTCACACGAACACCCTGGCCTCTGGGGACTGGGCTGCTACTCATTTCCAACCTGACTTGTCCCACCTCCATCTGCTCTGCATCAACCAAGGGGGTCTCTGCAGTGGGAGAGGAGTCAGCTCAGGTGGAGAAGCTGTAGCTGCACAGCTGCTGGGCTGTTGGGCTCAGAGACACTGCAGAAGAAGGCTACAGGGACCCAGCAGCCTCTGAATAAGTAAACTTCTTGGAGGCAGGATCTGATCAGCCCCAGGACTGGATGGGAGATAAGTTTGAAAGTTGCTCTTGTTTCTAGGATGGGCGGGCAGGGCTCTGAGCAGTGGGGAAGGGGACTGTGGAGGAAGGTGGGGTCACGGGCTGCACACAGGGAAGAGGTCACCCTGGGACGGGCAGGGAGTGACAGGGATGGTGGCATCCACAGAATTTGTCCTACCAGCCAGGCCCTGAAAAAAGGGCTCACACACTCTGTATCTCCTTTACAAAAGCTGTAGAGGCATCGAGTCTCATTGCTAAGTTTAATGTTCATAATCACCCTGCACTCATGGCAGAATACTCATGCGCTGAGCATTTTCCTTGGACCCGCCTGCTCTCCGTGCCCTATACCACTAATCACTCACAGCACCTCAACATCATGTCTGGCTTTGTCATGATTGTCTCATTTGACAGATGAGAAAACAGGGAGGTTCACGACTTGCTCTAGGTCATGCAGGTCATGGTGCCAAGGCTGGGATTTCAACCCGGCTGTTGAGATCAGCACCACATGGGGTGGAAAAATAATGGAAACTAACCCTCCCTAATGGCTCCCCTTGGCCAGCACTGTGTACACAGCCCCATCTCCTGTCATTCTCACAACTG
>NW_004443951.1:28157548-28189878 GCF_000243295.1 Trichechus manatus latirostris | reverse complement strand
ATGGGGTGGAAAAATAATGGAAACTAACCCTCCCTAATGGCTCCCCTTGGCCAGCACTGTGTACACAGCCCCATCTCCTGTCATTCTCACAACTGTCTTTGCAGGAGGAACAGTCACTCTGCCCAATTTGAGAGGAGGAAAAAGAGGCCTTTAGAGGCAAATAAACAACTAGAAAGTGGGGAGCCGAGGTCTGTGACCTCCCGGGCCTGGCTGTTACCTCCAGGGGCAGACCTGCACCCTCCACCTGCACCTGCTACCCACTCTGTAGTTACCTTCATGCCACCATCTCTCACCTGACCCCACCTCCCATGTCCTGCCCCTGACAAGGGGCTGTCTGCACCTGCCACCCCCTGTCATCATGTGTGCACACAGCATGTGCTCACATAGGCACACCCCCTCATGCACACTCATGCACTCCCATGCACGTGCACACTCATACATATGCACATCTGCAGGCACACTCACATATGTACACACACATGCACACATATAACTGCACACCTTCATGCACACTTGCACACACATGCCCACATGCAGGCCTTCACCCCCAGACATGTCTCCGCATCCACATTCACTCCCAGACTCATTGCTGCACCAAGTCTCCCTCAGGGACCCGCTCTTATAACTCTTGTTTCCAGGTGTGCTATGAAATTCACCATCAGATTTAAAGCTGAAGGGAGAGATGGGCAAAGTAGAGCTGAATTTCATTTTAATTGTCTATGGCAGGAACCCAATTTTTCAGGTGATAATTATAATAATTAAAAATTCTGTTATCAGAATGGAGAGGTGGAGGCGCTTACTGTGGCTATGGGACAATGAGCAGCAGGGTGTTCTGATAACAGGCTCCAGCTCCCAACCTTTAGAAAATAAAGCAAATGTTATACTAGGCTCCAGCAGTTCCTAGAGAAACTTAAGCCAGAATATAAGGTCCCAGTGATGGTGGTCTTGAGGAAGGAAGGAGGCGGCAGCCTTCTTAGGGTCTTGCCTCTTTCAATCAGCTGGGCTCAGGGGCGGGGTCTCCAGGGCCTGACCACTCACCAGGGGCTGGAAGCAGAGGCAGAAGGAGCAGAGCCAGGCCCCACCCCTCCAGGTCAGGGGTCAGGACCTTCCCCTCTGTGCTCACCATGGACCTGCCCAACCGCTTTCCCCTCCTTGACCTCCTTTGGTTCTCCCAACAACCTGGCATCAAGGGCAGGAATAATCATCTCCATGTTGTGGAGGAGGCAATTGAGGCCCAGAGAGGCCATGTGACTTGCTGGAGGTCATACTGCAAGTCAACAGCAGACCCAGAACTGGCACCTGGCCCTGGACATCCAGCCCAGGGTTCTAAGTCTCGCCACTTGGGTCTTCTGGCTGTCCTGGCCCAAGGCCCCTGCTGGGCACCTTATACCAGGCCTCTCCCATCTGTTCCACCGGCCCCTCTTCCCCACCAAATGCCCTACCCAGGGCTTAGCTCAGAGCTGCTCGTGGCTCTCATGTCCCCTCTTCAGTCTCCAGTCCTGAATCCTTGAGTTCAACTGCCCCTAGACACCCAGGTCAGGAACCCGCAGACTGTTGGGGTTGGCAGGGACCAAAGAAGCATCTGGACCAACCCACTAAGAGGCAGCAGGTGGGAGCAATGGTCCCTCAGCAGCCTCACTACACCTTGACCCCCACTCCAGAAGCCCCCCATGACCAACTTGGGGCTCTGCTCCTCTCCTGCATTTCTCCCCCTGCGTCCTGCCTTGCTTATCCCCAGGGGGTTCTGTAAACCCAGGTCTAAGGTTTATTTACAAACTTCTGAGGGAGGGAGGGAGGCCTTGGCCCTTGCAGTTACTAAGAGGAGGTGCCTCTGCCCAGAAATGTTTGCTTCTCCAGAGGGATGGTCTTGGCCCCTCCTCTTTGAAGGCTGTGACTGACTGAGGCTTCCCTTTTCCCAGGGAGATGCCCCGTGGCTTTGTGGGGAGCAACAGTGGTAGAGGGAGCCACAGGGGCCCCCACGCCATGAAGAGCAAATCTAGACAGTTTGGTTGGGAGGAGGAAGATGCACTTAGGTGTCACCAGAGGCCAGAGTTTGAATTCTTGCTCCGTCATGGCCAAGTAGTGTGACCTTTGGCAGGTCACGTAACCTCTCTCAGCCTCACTTTTCTCATCTACAAAATGGGAACAGTGACAACTATCCCATAAAGTGATGAGACTTAGATGAGATGTCACAGAAGAAGGTCTGATATATGGTAAATGCTCAACACACTTGAATTCTGCTTAGCCTATTGAAGTCTCCCTTTCCTTGACCAGATCACTTCCTCTGGGTCATCCCCCTAGATTCCCTCCAAGTTCCCCTTCCTTCATAGGTCTCTCTGCTTCAGGGGTTCTGGACCTCATTCTTCTCACAGGTCCTGCCCTCACTGCAGCTGCAGGAACGAAAACACTAAGGCTCCATCCACAGGAACAGACGGGCCAGCCAACGTGTTCCCAGGAAGCCAGGCACAGATGGTAGTTCATAAACCCAGGGATTATTTAGAAGTGTGGCCATTTCCTGGCTAATGAGTTAACAAATCTCGCTGTTGGAAAGGGCCTTTGGCAGAGTGAGGAGGCATCTGGAGCCCAAAGTTCTTTTGCAATGTAAGGAGTCAGCAGAATTCTTTAATCTGTCTGATTTCTAGAAAGTAAGAAGGAAATGGCAGGGGCACTGGCCTTGGTCGGACAGAAAAACCAGGGCCTGACTCATCTGGGGCAGTGGCTGGGCTCAGAGCCCTGGTGGGAATGAGTGCAAAGAGTCAAGACTGGGTGAAGGTACCCCAGCCAGCTCTACAGCTACCTGAAGGGAGGCCCTGAATCTAATCAGAAATTGAGAAACAACCCTCTGTGCTATTGCATCCCAGGGAGGTACAGTATCAGACGTGCCAGAACCTTGGGCAAACAAATCCCGGTAGCACTCTTGTCTTTTGAGCCTCAGCCTTCTGACCTGTGAAACGTGAGTGGTGTTTCCTCCCTCACTCGGTTGTTGTGAGGCTTAAGTGATGTGATATGAGTAAAGCCCCTGCACAATGCCTGACACATAATAGGTCTCCCATGATGGATGGTTGTAATGACATGGAAATATATCTTAGCTCCATGAGGGGGTAGAGTTGGGGAAGATGTGGTCTTGGGAGCACAACTGCTGGATTCAATATCTGCTTGACCCATATCAACGCTGTGACTTAAGGAAGTGACATGAATTTTCTATGCCTCAGTTTTCTCATCTGTTGTTTTTGTTATTAAGTGCCATCGAGTTGGTTCCAACTCACAGAAATGCTATGTCGCTCATCTGTAGAATGGGGGTAATAATAATAATGCCTCTTTCATAAGGTTGTTGTGGTGATTGAATGAGATAACAGTTATGAAGTACTTAGAAAAGAGCCAGACATGCAGAAATTCCTCAATAAAGGTTAGTTTTTTACAGTTGTTTGTTGTTGTTTCAGTGGCCATTTCTCAGCCTTTATTTTTAATAGTCCCTTCAGACCTCTATAGGCAGCCTTTGAATCCCCCTTGGTATCAGTCTGTTAAAAACCTCCATGATTTCCACTGGAGTCTGCCCTGCCCTCCTCTTATCCCAATCCTCCTACC
This sequence comes from Trichechus manatus latirostris, assembly GCF_000243295.1. Lineage (NCBI taxonomy): Eukaryota > Metazoa > Chordata > Mammalia > Sirenia > Trichechidae > Trichechus > Trichechus manatus. The sequence goes on along the minus strand of NW_004443951.1, from coordinate 28,186,293 downwards.
CTGCACACACGAGCATCTCTCCCTCAACAGAATTAGATACAGGAAGAAGTACAAAAGAGGGGGTGAAGATAGATGCCAGGTGAAGATTTCCAAGGAACAAAGGAATGCCAGGCCTACAGAAGCTGAAAGAGACAAGGATCTTCCCCCAGATCTAACAGAGAGAGAGCCTTCCCCTAGAGCTTGTGCCTCTTTAACTGTGAGAAAATAAATTTCTGTTTTTTAAAGACATCCACTTGTGGTATTTCTGTTACTGTAGCACTACATAACTAAGACAATGTCCTTTATATTTGCCCATGAAATTACTTTCACTGGAGATCTTTATTTCTTCATATGGCATTGAGTTACCCTCTAGTGTGCTTTCATTTCCACCTGAAGCATACCCGTTAACATTTCATAGAGGTCCCTCAGGCTCTGTTTACTTTTTAATTTTTTCTTCATTCTTTTTTATTTTTTCTCCTCTGAATTGATAATTTCAATTATCTTCAAGTTAATTGATTCTTTCTTCTGCCTGCTCAGATCTGCTTTTCCACACCTCCAGTGAATTTTTTATTTCAGAGATTGTAATTTTTAGTTCCAGTATTTCTGTTTGGCTCCTTTTTTATAATTTTGATATCTTTATTGATATTCTCATTCTGTTCATGTATTGTTTTGCAGATTTCCTTTATATTTTTGTTTGTGCTTTCTTTTAGCTCTTTCAGTATATTTAATACTGTTGTTTTAAAGTCTTTGTCTAGTAAGTCTCGTTATCTGGCTTCCCCAGAAACAATTTCTGCCACTTTGTTTTGTTCTTTTGAATGGACCATTCTTTCCTGTTTCTTTGTATGCCATTTTGATGACACCTTTTTCTTGATTCAGTGTTCACTTAGTTGCTGTCTTCGTCATCTAGTGCTGCTATAACAGAAATACCACAAGTGGATGGCTTTCACAAAGAAAAATTTATTCTCTCACAGTCTAGGAGCTTAGAAGTCCAAATTCAGCATGCCAGCTCTAGGGGAAGGTTTTCTCTCTCTGTCATTTCTGGGGGAATGTCCTTGTCATTAATCTTCCCCTCCCCTAGGAGCTTCTTAGTGCAGAAACCTCGGGTCCAAAGAACACGCTTTGCTCCTGGCACTGCTTTCTTGGTGGTAGGAGGTTCCCCTGTCTCTCTGCTCACTTCACTCTTTTATATCTCAAAAGAGATTGACTTAAGACACAACCTAATCTTGTAGATTGAGTCCTGCCTCATTAACATAACTGCTGCTAATCCCATCTCATTAACATCCTAGAAGTAGGATTTACAACACATCAGATGACAAAATGGTGGACAACCATACAGTACTGGGAATCATGGCCTAGCCAAGTTTACACACATTTCTGGGGGACATAATTCAATCCATAACAGTTGCTATAACCCTTTGACTGATTTCCAGAGTTCTGACAAAGTTGGATCTGCTAGTTTCTGCCCTTTTTTCCTTTCCTTTTTTTTTTTTTATGTTTTTGTGGAGAAATGGGTACATGGTGTTATCTCATGTTCTACATTTGTTCTCATCATGATATATCCTTTGAAACTGCAGGCAGTGAAGAGCAGTGGTGAAGCCTCTTGTGTGGACAGACCTGGGTTCAAACCCTGAATCCGCCAAATCCTGGCTACATGGTCTTGGGCATGTCACTTCTTTGAGTCTCAGTTTTCTCATCCGTGATACGGGAATAATCACAGTTTCTACCTCATAGGTGATTTGAGGATCAAATGAGACAATCCAGGTAAATCACCAAGTCCAGTGCCCAGCTCAACATGGCTAATGCTATTATTGTCACTACCACGGATCCTCTTAGAGGCAATTTAGTGAAGAGAGACTAGAATCATTGTAATGTTTTCCTATGGATGCTTTTCAATGAATTTCTCTGTCATTATAATAACAGTAACAAGTATATATAATAAACTAGTGGTCCTGTGCTATGCCAAGTCAATTATCTCATCTATAGACAACTCTTGGTACAGAGATGAATTTGGGAGCCCTCTGCAATAAGCACCCTAAGGAGTTCTGAACTCCCTGAGTAAGAACATCTGCTCTGCTCTAGTCAAAGCCCATGGGATTTCTGACATTCACAGTTATGGTGATGCTGCAGTAATGAAAGGCCTGTCTGGGCTCAGCCTTGGTTTCTCGTCCTCCTAATAAGCAGAGATCAGGGCACTGGGCAACACGGGTCCTTTCCTGAGTCAGAGTTGGGCCTTCTCTCCCCCACTCACTTCCAAATCCCAGACTCTAGAGGCTGTACTTTGTGGTTTTCTTTCTTCCCAAAGAATATATAATTGCCTCATAGGATAGTCTGAGGTGATGCTTGTAATAAAATCTGTTCATTACATCCCTCTACACAGAGCCATTTAATGAACATGCAGCTGCTGACATTCTTAAGGCCTCTGAGTCAAATGCATGTGAAACACATTTAATAGTATCATATAATTATCTGGGGGTGGGGGTGGAGAGAGGGAGGAGATAGCATGGAATAAAGGCAGAGAAAGCAAGAACATGAGGGTGAGGGAGAGAGATTGTCAGGGCCACAGAGAAAGAGAGAGGACAGGAAGGAAAGTAAGAGAGTGAGGAAGGAAAAAGGGAGTGAGCAAGTAAAGAGAGACAAGGGGTGATGGGTCACCCCATTTTTGTATTTGACTTTCCAAAGCCCCCTTGTAGGGAAAGAAGATTTGGGAAGGCCTCATTATTCCCAATGGAAAAGTGAGAAAACCATGTTTTACTCTGTGCTACACACAGTTCTGTGTGTTGGGGATACACTAATGGGCATGACAGACAAAGTCCTACCTCTGTGGGATCCACAGTCTGGTGGAGGAGGTAAACATTGAGCAATAACCACATCAATAATACATGTAAGTACAAGTGGCAGTGTGATTATTGTTGATTATATTTATAGAAGATGAACAACCTTATTAGAAGATAGGCTCTGAAGAGTGACTGCCTGGGTTTGAATCCCAGCTCTGCTACATCCTGGCTGTGAGCCATTTGCACAACTTGCTTAACCTTACTAGGCCTCAGTTCCTCATCTAAAAAATTGAGATCATAAAATACCCACCTCATAGAGTCGTTATGAAATTTAAATTTGTCAGTACATATACAGTACTTAGAATAGTGCCTGATATATATTAAGTGATCAATAAACGTTAGTTATTATTATACTGAGAGCTAAAATGGGAAAGAAAAAGATTGAAGGGTCCTGGTTTAGGCCAGTGGTTCAGGGAAGTCTTCCCCAGCTAAGTGCTGCATAAGTTCAAACTTGATGGAATGGCCAGGAATCAGTCCAGGCAAGAGGGAGAGGAACACTCAGTATATATATATATATATATATATATATATATATATATATATATATAAAATCTGCCCAGAATCCTTCTTCTTTTTCTCAATTAACACACCTTGATTTTCTTTGGGGTCTCAGAGGAAACAATGTTACCCTTCACTTTTAGTCCATTTGAGTGGCGCTGATCTTACCGTCTTGCTCCAGAGTGTACACACAACGCAGGGCTGGCTAATTAGTGAAATTCACTCCTGATCACAGTGATTGGTTCAGAGGTGAGCAGAGGATCCGTGCCAGGCCAATGAGAGAAAATACTGGGGACTTTTGCTTAAATTACAAGGAAAGAAGTGTGATAAGTCAGTGTGATGTAAGTTTGGAAGTACCTGAGCCATCTCCCATCTAGACGGTAGAAACTTCTGGACAATGAAGCCAGTGGAAAAGAAAACCCAACTAAGATGGAAAGGAAAGATCCTGACAATGTCATTTGAATCCCTGGATCCAGCCATGCATGAATCTGGATTTTTCAGTTGAATGAGCTAGAAAATCCACTGTCTTAGGCTGGGTTCTCTAGAGAAGCAAAACCAGTAAAGTGTATAAATATATATAGAAAGAGATTTATATCAAGGAAACAGCTTACGTGATTGTAGAGGCTAGAATGTCCCAAGTCCGTGGATCAGGGTAGAGGCCTCTCCCAATTCATGCAGCTGCAGAAGCTGAAGAACCCAAGGTCGGCAGGTCAGAGAGCAGGGCTCCTGCTCACAGGCTGTGAAGGTCAACAAATTCCAAGATCAGCGGTCAAGACCGCAAGGTTTCTCCTGATTCACATAACTGCAGGGGCTGGCGAACCAAGATAAACAGGTCGGGGAACAGGACTCTTGCTCACAGGCTGTGAAGATCTATGAATTCCAAGATTGACAGGTAAGCTGCTAGCTCAAGTCCCAAGAACTGGAGGTGAGATGACAAGAGGCAGCTGCTGGGTCTAGAACAAGCCAAAAACTTTGGCAAGGCAAGCAGGAAGGAGGTAAGTGGTAGAGGGAAGAGAGATGAAGCTGAGTGGGTGGTGAGCCTCCACAGGGCTCACCCCCACTAGTACCACTCAGCAGATTCCATCATGGGGGGTGATCACATATCAAATTTCAACGGGGAAGTGATTACATTATACAACTGCCAAAACACTGAAAATCATGGCCTAACCAAGTTGACATACAATCTGAACCATCATATCCACCCACCCTATTTTTCTCCATCTTATTTAAATCATATTGAGTTTGATTTGTACCCCTTCAAACTGAAAGAATCCTGACAAACGGAACAGTGTATGAGGAAGAAATAATTATTCTCTATTCAAGGAACTGAAAAAATTCTAGTGTGACTAAAGCATGGTGAACAAGTGGAAAGTGATGACTGCAGACCAAGGTTTAAAGAGTTCAAGAAATTTAAGCATAAGTTGGAAGAAGAGGGTAGATCCAATGTAGGGATTATAAGAGTGAACATGTTCAAAGCAACAGCTCCTAACTCCTTTCAATAATTGCCTTCCATGGTCTGCCCAAAGACCTCAATTTTCGTCAAGACCCAAAAATTTGTCCACACTTGGCAAGTGTAGAGTCAAAGTCTCAGGGACTCTTATGGATGGAATGGCCTTTAAATACCACATGGTCTAATATCATAATTTATATTATTTTGTTTTTAGTTGATCAAGCAATGCATAAATATATTTTATGGAAAGAGAGAAGGAAAATAGAGAAAGAAAGGAAAGGAAAAGAAAAGAAAAACGCACTCTAACCATATCTATAAAATAAAGAGCCTTGTTTTTCACATAGGAAGTAGAGTCCAGAAAGGTTGTATGATTCGCCTAAAGTAATATAGTTCATTAAAAAACAGCTGATACCAGCATTCTGGCCTGGCTTTTAGCCTCTGCCTCTCACCCCATCAAATATATCAACATACCTCCCAAAAGAAAACTCAGATAGTCATCACTTTCCACTTGTTCACCATGCTTTAGTCACACTAGAATTTTTTCAGTTCCTTGAATAGATCATGATTCTTCCTTCCTCAGAGCCTTCTCGTATGCTATTCCTTTTGCCAGGAATGTGTAGTATCAATCAAGATTCTTTCAGCTGCAAAGGGCATAAATCCAACTCAATAGGATTTAATTCCCCAACAAAGTTGCCAGACCCCTGAGAACATGAATACCTTCTGTAGCACTCCCCCTTGCTACCTACATTATTATATAGGATAGCTTTTAGGGTTAATAACAATGATAATAGCTTACTTTTTAAAGCACTTTATGTACCAGTTTCTATGCTAAGTTAATCATTCTCAGCATTTTATTTAATTCTCACCACAACCCTATTATCTTTTTTTGCCAGACAGAGCAGCCAAAGCATAGAGAGGTTAAAAAATGAGGTCAAGTTCACACAATTAGTACATGGTGGATCCAGAATTTGAACACAGTTTCAAATCTAAAAAAGTCTGGCTCCAGAGTCTATGCCCTCATTCCGGATCACAGACTACAGTTTGCAAGAGCAAATTTTCTTTAGCAACCAGATAATTCCACCTAGAAGACACAGGCAAATGAGTGACTCCAGGAATCTGAAGATAAAGACCTTCATCTGCCCTAAGAGCTCTCCGTGGTGCTGAAACACAACGTATGACTATCTTGCTTACCTCTGTATTTGTCTTCCTTAAAACTTGTCCCCTTGGTCCTGGCTACTCTTAACATCAGATCATCCTTTTTCCCAAGATCTGTTCCAGCTGAGCCCTGGGCCAACAGTACTGTTACCAGGCCACATTGTATTGGCCTTTTCTTTTGATAAAATTTTTGCTCATTTCCGATCTTAAAGAAAGAAAATACAGCCCCTGCCCCCAAGGAGCTACAGTCAATGTGGGAAAATAATATAGGCAAGGGACACATAAGGTCTAAAAGTCTTAGCATAGTATACAAGGTCCTGCAGGATCGACTCTAACATCACCTGTCTCCTTCAACATTACCTGCACACCTGCAGTTCTCTGGACACAACATGCATCTCTCACCCCCAGGACTATTCACATGCTGCTATATCTGACCAGGAGGGCTGGAGTGCACAGTTAAAAGAAAAATATCATTAAATGAGTCTGGAGGGTGGGCAAGGGTCAAGGTGAGGGCCTTATGAACCTTACTGGGGATTTTAATTTTTGTCGTAAAGGCCATGTGAAGCTGTGTGAAGTTTTAACTGAAAAAATTACACAACCAGATGTGGGTTTAAGGGGGCAAGCCTGAAAGCCAGGAGACTAGTGAGTAGGCTGTTGCAAGATCCAGGTGAGAGGTGATAGTGGCTGACCAAGGAGAGGGGAAATCCTTTCCATCACATTTCCTTGTCCTATGTCCTTCCCAGTACCCACCATGCTCTAGGTTTTATTTTTTAATGAAGGTAGGACTAGAGTGAGAAGATTGGTGATGCTGTATACAAGATGTCTGGTACAGAAGATGAATCTTAGGATGCAGGAATTGGTGGGTCAGGAGCCCCGGGGGTTGGGACTGGAGCCCCCACAGTCTCCTGTTACAGATCAGGGATGATCCAGGACTTGAGAAGTGAGACTGCAAGTGGGGCCAAATGACCTCAGCCATGGTGGGAGTGGGGGGTGGAGGGAACTGGCAGAAGCTATGCTGGGCAGTGTCTAACATGGCTCTGATGGTGACCTACATCCATTAAGATGCCTGTGATGAGACAGGGCAGAGGGCCAGGCGCCAGTCCCTTCCAGAGGCTCTCTGAATTTCTTGACCACAGCTTAGGTTTCCTGGAATTATTCTCCCTCCACCACCCTTCTCATGGTGTAAGGAACCTAATGATTTAGGACATGCAGTTAGAGAGAGAGATGAGTAAGTGGTCTTCTGGAAGGCCAGCTTATGGTTCCTTATGCCAGGCTTGGGCTCCTCAGCCTTCCTTCATCTCAACCCCATTGTGATGCCCCTGGGTATGGTGCAGTCATGATCCCACACCCACTGAACACTGACAGGTGCTTCCTCTGGGCAGGTCCCGCAGTAGGCTCTGGGGACCGGTGGCTGTCTCAGAAGCTGTCCTTGCCCTTGAGGAGCTCCTGATCCAGTGGGCAGGGGCAGGTAGACCCACTATCACCACCCAGGGGGTGACATGTTAAGGGAGAGAGGTAGTTCAGAGGTTGTGGGGATTGAGGAGGGTTCCCTAACTTCACGTGAGCAGAGATGACACCTGAGCAGAGGCTTAAAGGGTGATTTGGAATTAGACAAGTAAAATGTAAAGGAAGGGGGTTCTGGGGAGAAGGACTTGAAGCATGAGAGAGAAGGGTGTGGGCAGGGACACCTCAAGGAGCTCATGGTACCTGGGGCATGGAACCCTGGGGATGCTGGCAGAAGTGTGGCTGGAGAGGTGGGTGGGGGCTGTGAGTAAGGCTTCATCTTCACCAAATTCACCTGAGTTCCTGCTGTGTGCTAGGGCCTGGCTAAGCATTGAGAGCTCAGAGATAAACCAATCCTCTCTGCTTCAGAAGCCCCCATCTGTGCTGAGCAAAGAGGCCAGGAGGGCCACACCTCCTGATCCAGTGGAGTCCTCAGCCTGGCCAGTCCCAGTGCTCCCCTCCTGCAGCCCCCTAGGGTTCAGAGTGCTGTGATGCAGAGCTGGAGGGTGGGGTGAGGGAGCTTCCAGCAGGCTGCCTACCTCAGCAGGCAATTTGTGGAAGATGGTTTCCAGAGAGGGCAGCTGTGATTAACTCAAATGAACTGTAAAACTCTATTTAGTTTAAAGGCTTTGCATACTAGGATGTTGGTGGCAGGCAAGGGTGGGGGCTGTAAGAGGGAGGGGCCAGGCAGCCAGCAGGGCTGCCATCCGCACCCCTCAGGCAACTGATACTAACCATGTGCCCACCATATACCTGGCCCTATGCTGGGCTCTGGGATTTGGAACTGGATGAGATGCTGGGCAGCCATGGGGAGCTGACAGCCTTTGCCTGATGAGGAGACTGGGAAACTGAGAATATCAAAACAGTCCAGCAAGTGCTTCTATAGGCAAAACACAAGAGTATGGAGGAAGGAACCCTGACCTAGGGAAGAGGGTGGTGGAACAGGGAGAGGTGACAGCCTGCAAATGACTTGGGTTCAAATCCTGATTCCACACTTAGCTGAGTGACCTTGGCCAAATGCTTTACCTCTCTGGACCTCAGTTTTCTCTTCTGTAACATGAAGATAATAATTATCCCCACAGGGTTGTTGTGTGTATTAAATGAGAGGATTGTGTAAAGCCCTTCGTGAAGCCCTGGTGCACAGTGAGCGCTCAATCCTCCCATTTGTTATCATTGGCCATTAAACTGGGTCGTGAAGAAGGTTGGTGTCAGGTGGGTGGAAGATTAGGAAAGGGGGTTCCAGCCTGGGTGGTGGGACAGGGACAGGCACTGCCAAATCCTTCAGCCACCTTCTGCCCCAGCACATGGATCCTGCTGCTCTTGGGCCTCGGGACCCAATCTTCAATCTGGAATCTCTCCTGAGCCCTGCAGCTGGTCCAGCCCTGCAGACCTGCAGGCCTTTCCTCTGCCGGCACTCAGGTTGCCATTTCCAGCCAATGCAAGCCCCCTCACCTCACATCCCAGCTGCGGTGGACTGCGATCTTGAGCAGGTCACCCTGTACCCATTTCCTCTCTTCACAAGGAGTGGTTGTCTCCCCCTTGGGGAGGCTGTAGGAATAGCCCCGTGTCCACCCCCACAGAAAGAAGGGGCTCAGAGAGGGTAAATCTCCTCCCTGCACAATTAGGACTCATGTCCAGGTCACGGAAGCCCAAACCAGGAGAGAACTGGGAACGGGGAGGCAGAGACAGACACCGAGAGGGACTCAGTGACCGAAAGAGTGAGTGTGACGAGGAGAGAGAAGCAGAGATGGGCCTTGGGAGAGTTGTTTGGGCAAAGGGGCGACATTGGGTGCCCCTTCTCTGTGGTTGATCTTGCCAGAGAAAAGAAATTACTCTCCATCTAATTAATCTAATTAAAGATAATCAAGCTGTGGAGATCTGTGCAGCAGGGTGAGTGATTAGGAAAAATTACCTCCCTGCAAAGAGTTTACATTCAATCTTCATTTTATAATTTAAAAACCAAATAAAGAAGAATGGGCTTTCTTCCCACCCTCCCCCCTGCCCATCCTCAGCAACTGATGAAGATCTGAGAATTCCCTGAAATAGGGGCACCCACTTAGATAGAGGGTCGGACTATAACTGGGACAGGCGACTGTCACACACAACTCAGGACGGCCATGCACTCACCCTAATAAATCTTGTACACACTCATAAGGCACACACACACACACACACACACACCCCATCTCTCTCTCTCTCTCCCACACACTCACCATCTCATACACACACACTCATACACACACATACACACACACACCATCACAACACACACAGACACATAACACCATCTCTCTTTCTCTCACATATACATGCCACCTCACACACACACACACACACACACCCCACCACCACCTCACACACACACAAATACATACCACCTCACACACATACACCACCTCTCTGTCTCTCTCACACACACACACACCTCCTTTCACATACACACATCCCACCACACACATACACACTGGCCGTGTGAACATTTGGCACTTGCCCCAGGCCTCAGTTTCCCCATCTGTAACAATATAATTGATTTAAGGAGCTCTTTCTGGCTATTGCAGCTTGGAATTTGATTTTTTCTCTCTTAGCCTCTCTTTGTTTCTTTCAAATTGAGAATGATTCAAAGAAGAAGAAGCCTGGGAGGTGGTAGCCAAGGGGAATCCATGAAGTGACACTCATTATCAAGCGAGACTTCCATCAGCAAACCAAGAACTCACCGCAGGACTCCACGGGCCTGGCAAGACCCCAGAGCCTGACCAGGGTCTGGGGAGTAGGGAAGGATTTACTGCCTCTCCCCCTGCCTCACCCTGCCCCACAGTCACACATGTACACAAAGATATGTCATTTCCAGCTCTCTGTGCTTCTATTTATCATTCAGTGCCAGTCAGGGCCGGGCCCTCACCCTTCCACTGCCCAGGAACTGGCACCACCGCCTGCTGCTTTCGTATTTCTTTGCTCATTTAGCTGGCAAGGGGGCAGCCCGGGAAGGCAAGAGAACAGAGCACAGAGCATCTGGAGCTAGAAAGATAAAGACAGATTCCTGTCTGCCCTGTGGCTTCTCAAGCTAGTGTGGCCCTGGGGACAGTTCCGGAAAGGGGGGTGGCCAGACAGTCAGCGAGGGGGCCTTGAGTCCCCAGGTAGCGGTGTGAGCTGAAGGCAGGACTGAGAAAAAGCAGAGGTAGGATAGGGGCACTGAGGAGGGACCCGAGGGCCCTGCCTTGCAGCTCCCTGTTCTGCCCCTTCTCTGCACCCTTGCTGCTGCTGAGCCCCTACCTCACAGCTGAGACACCTCCAGGTTCCAGGACCAATGCTGCCCCAGCTGCGGGTGGGAGGTGGGGATTTGAAGAGCTCCCCAAGCAAGTAACGTCTGTGTGTGTGGAGGGTGTGGATTCTAGGGTCTGGCCTGGCTTTGGCCCCAGACCCTGACTCCCTGCATGGCCCCAAGTGTTCCCTCCTGCTCTGAGCTCAGGTTCCTCATCTGCACACAGGCCTGGAGCCCTGCTTGGAGCACCACAGCTCCCTGGACAAAGGAGGTGCCCCGCAGGCGCTCAGTGGATGCTTGTCCCTGCCCCTTTTCAGCCCCCACCTGGCCTGGCCAAGTCAGCGCTCAGTGAGTATCCACTTACCTGGGTCTGGGACTCAGGGCAGCAAAACCTAAAACTGATTTGGGAACTCAAACAACGCAAAGCCCAGCTGGCAGCGGTCACAGAGGACTTGCTGGAGGAAGCAGGGTCTGGGGTGGGAAGGATTGGCGCTCCCTTCCCTCTCTCAGCTCACTCAGGTCACCTGCTCCCCTCTGCCCCTAGAGGTGGCCTCCAGATCTGGACACATGTGGTCTGAGCAGGGGTCTACAGGGGCAACATGTCACCCTCTGAGAGAGGCCACCTGGCTGCACTGTGAAGCACAGATCTTAGACCCTCAGAGCTGGGAGGCCTGCCTGGCCCTTCCCCCTGCAGGAGCCAGCACACAGAGAGGCTAAGGAAGTGGCCCAAAGTTGCCAAGCCCATCAGACCTCTCAGTGCTCTGCTGTTGAACCAGCCTCAGTGGATCTCTGTCTACAGATACCTGGCCCCAGAGCCTCAAGGACTCCTCTCCACCCTCTGTTCCCCTTCTCCCCTCTCCCTACTCCATCACCAGACTGAGAAGAGCCTGGAAGCAGGACCCAGGTCCCTGATCTGCAGACCCATCTGCCTGAGCCCTGGGCCCATGCTGGGAAGGGGAAGGTTAAACTTGAGCAGCCCTTCCTGGTTAGTGTTTAACTGGCAGTTTCTAAAGGCCTTCAGGAGCCCCATGGAGCGAACATTTTCTGTCTTAATGACATTGCAGCAGATTAAGGACGGACCTATCTCCCAGAGAGCATTAGAGAGAGACTATCCATTACCCGGCATGGCCTGGCCTGACAGCTGGAATAACTTCCCCAGAGACCTCCGTGGAAGAGGGGTCCTCTCATCCCCTCTATCAACAGTCCTGCCTGGTCTCTCTGGTCCTGGATCTGGGGGAAGGCAGGATATCAACCAGTCTGGGAGGACATTGAGATAGGCTGAGCCTCAATTCAACATGGAAAAATCTTCCAGTCCTAGTAGAACACAAGCTGACAACCATTGACCTCATTGGGCTGTATGATGTTAAAGTTGTGTTAGGCAGGGGAAAATATCCCCTTTGGATGCTCAGCAGAGTGAGCCTCTGTGGGTCCAGCATGCATAATCCCACATGTAGAGTTGTCCAAGTCTCTCTTCCTCAGGGGTGTGGTCCAAAGGCCCGTGGAGCTTAGAAAATGAGCTGGACTTGTGGATGGGAGACAGAAGTCCATGTCTTACCTCTGGGACCTTGGGAAAATGATTTTCCTAACAATGACGATTGCTTGAGCATCTGCGATGTGCCCAGCTGTGCAGATGCTTTCTACTCAGTCTCTCATTTAGTCTTCAATACAGACAGGTGTTTCTGTCCCCATTTTAAACATAAGAGGACTGAGGCTGAGAGAGGGGAAGATACTGGACAAGCTCACCCAGTGGCAAAGCTGGGATGTGAACTTGCCTCCAAAGCTCATGCTCCTTTTTACTGTACACTGCATGACCTCTGAGCCTCAGTTTTCCTAACTGTAAAATGGGGGTGATATATACACTTGGTATACTTCATATGGAGGTGGATTATGGCCATGAAATGATGGATGGGAAATACATCATGTAGGTGGGACAGGTGTTGGACACACATGCACACACATATGTGCATATACATGCAAACATGAACACACCCTTACAAGCACAAATGTGATCATGCAGGATCCTGGTACCAGTCACATACTACCCAGGAATGAGGTGCCAGACCTAGTGGGTTTTCTAAGTAACAGAGCCTTAACTGTTTATCCACCATTCTCGGGTTAAGTTAGCATCTAAAATGTGAAAATGCGCTGATACTCAGCTTATGAATGTATGAGTTCCACAGTATATATCATTCTCCTTAAAATGCCTACACTATTGACCCTGTAGTTCTACCATCAAGGAACATAATTAAGGCTGAGTATCCAGGCTTCGGTACAAGGATGTTCACTACAACATTGAAGAGAACAGCCAACAATGGAAAACAACCCAAATGTCCAATAGGGGAATAGGTATGTAAACTATTGTGTATCCATGAGAAGGACTTTTACACAACTGTTAAAAATCTTGATTGTGAAGCATATTTCATATTCATGGGAATGAAAGAGTAGAACCAGCACCAGCATGTACACCTGCTCCCCATGGAGGCATCTCTGCAGGGAAGATGATAGGTGATTTCTTTTTCTTCTGTTTATTTTATGTTATTTTTTTCACTAAAGCAATACAGGTTATGACAATCAATAAATAAAATGTACCCCGGGCTCCTGAATTGTAGAAAAGGGACTGTGAAGCATCATGTAATTTTGCTCCATGTCTCCATGTTATCTCTCTCACCCCACGTGTTCTAGTCCCAGAGTGTCTCCAGAGACCCTTTACCCTACACTTAGGGCCCAGCCTGCTCTCTCCTGGAGGTCTCTGCTTTTCCACACACTTGGTGGCAGTGTTCCTTTTCTAGCAGTCCCCCCACCACTCCCAATATCCTGCCTCTAACCTCCTGTCAGTCAGTGGGGAGACAAGATCACTGGGCATGTTAGAACTGTGTCTGGAATATAGGAGTCCCTGATGTCTGAGTGAGGTTGTGAAGGGAGTACTTTGGATTAATAATAATAAAAGTTGTTGTTTTGGAACATGGCCCATGTGGTTTGCATTTTGGTTACTCCAAGGCCTTTTGAGTTTGCTGTTTGGGTGCAAATAGCTGAAGCTGCCAGAGACCTGACTTCTGTAGAGGTGAGATATAGCTGAGTATGAATATGCAGCTGTAGCAAAGACCTGTATAATTCTCTTACTCAATAAGGAATAATAATATTTTGAGCCCTACTCTGTGTCAAGGAAAGTGCTAGACACTGGAGACACAGAAGTGGACAAGATAGACAAGGCCCCTGTGCTCAATTTGAGGGGTGGTTACAATAAATAAGTAAACAAGTAGAAGAAACAAGATACTTTCAGATACCAATGAGGGCTATGAAGACAATAAACCAGAGTAATTTATGTAGTAGATAGTGACCAGCATGCAGTGGGGGGAGTGGGAGGGAAGGCTTCTCTGAGGCCTGAGTGACACACACAGTCTGCATAGGCTCTCAACTTGACCATGCACTCAGCTTGCTGTGAGACAGGGAGTGGACAGGGCTTGATGGGTCCATGGGAGGGCTGGCCAGGGGAGAGACTTGAGGGGCCCACTAGGAGGACACAGACCTAGAGGGGGAAAATTAAGCACTATGGGGCTGTGAACATGGCCACCTTCACCTGGATGGCAGCCACTCACTCCCTCAGCCTGGAAGCCCAGCCCACACTGGGTCCTTAGGGTGTGACCCAGGGGAAGCCCAGAGCAGAGATGACCAGCCTTAGCCTCATGTCATCCCCCATTCAGAGGCTGGGGCAGGCTTAGGAAGCCTCCTGCTCTGTTTTAGAACCCACCAGGCCAATGATAGCCCCACCCCAGGTTCTGCCATTGCCTGAGACTTCTGTGTCTAAGTGGATAACTGTGCTGGGGTTTGTATGTCTGTGTGTGGATGAATTTGCATCTGTATATCAGCATGACCATGGTGGCACGTGTATTCATGTGGCTGTATGAATCTGTACCTAAGTCCATTTTGGTGGACAAACATGTACATGTATGTGAGGCACAGGATCCCGGATCTAGGTGGATCTGAGTGTTCATGAAAGAGTGTATGTGTGTTTGTGTATATACATGCACCCTTATCTATTTGTGTATTTTTGTGTACTCATGCATTATTGTGTGTGCCTGTACTCTTTGTCTGTCGATAAGTGTGTTTCTGGGCATTTTTATGTGTGAGTTTTCTGTGACTTAAGTCTGTCTTTTCAGTGTATGTTTGTCTATGAACATGTATACAGTTGTGTGTCTGGGACTGTGGGTTTCTTCTCTATGCCTGTTTCTGATGTCTGTATGGTTGTGTCCATTTTGTGCCACTAGTTTTTATTAATGTATATACCTAGGTGTGCATCAATAGGTTTGGATCTGGGAATCTACCTGGGCCCAGGTATTGCTGTGCTTGTGTCTCTGTGACTGGATATCTCTGAGTGTGTCTAAGTTGTCTGTGTGCCCATGTCTGTCTCTTTGTAGCTCAGACCCTCTGTATGTGTCCAAGTGTCTGTCTGCTCAAGGTTAGTTGGTGGGTCTTTCTGTTGAACTATTTTTCTCTGTGTTTCCAAGTTTCCCTCTATAGGTGTGTCCCTAAGTGTCTCTGTTCCTTTGAATGTCTGTAGGACTCTGAGTCCAGGTATCCACATGGGTGTGTTTCTGCAACTCCCTCTGGCCAGTAAAGTAACACCCCCCTCACTCAGTCTGTGGCTTTGAAGAAGATGTCCATTGTGTGATAGGCACGACAGGCTCAGGAGGGCTGAGCTCTGGGAGCCAAGCCCTGCCCCACCTGATAGTGCTCTGCTCTTGAACTAATTGGCATGAATAAGACATTACATTCAATAATCGCAAGTCACACATTGTTTCAAGTGCTCATGGACTGTTCACCAACATAGACTATATTGTGGGCTTAAACCACATCTTAATAAGTTTAATAGAATTGAAATTATACGAAGTATGTTCTTTGTGTTGATGAGGAATATTGAATATACCATGGACTGCCAGAAGAACGAACAAATCTGTCTTGGAAGAAATACAGCCAGAATGCTCCTCTGAAGTGAGGATGGCGAGACTTTGTCTCAGTACTTTGGACATGTTATCAGGAAGGATCAGTCCCTGGAGAAGGACATCATGCTTGGTAACGTAGAGGGTCAGCGGGAAAGAAGGAGACCCTCAATGAGATGGATTGACACAGTGGCTGCAACAGTGGACTCACACAAACCTACTATTGTGAGGATGGCGCAGGATCAGGCAACATTTTGTTCTATTATATGTAGGGTCACTGTGATTTGGAGCCGAATTGATGGCACCGAACAACAACAGAATATAAAATATTTACGAATATTTAAAAAAAAATTCCGTACTTTGATGCTGATGACTGTAAAGCAGTGCAGAGGGAAACTGAAGAAGACTTAAATAGATAGACATAATGTTCGTTATGTATGTCTTTAGAGAATCAATATTGTTAAGATGCCAATCTTCACCAATTTGATTCATAGGTTCAACCTAAAAAAATCCAGCTTTTACAACAAGCTGGTTCTAAAACGTATACAGAAATGTAAGAGACACCGATATTAACCAGTCTTCAAAAAAAAAACCAAACTCAAAGGCACTCACTACCTGATTCATGACTAACTAAAGGTATTATGATTAAGACAGAGTATGAGTCAAAACTGACTTGATGGCCCCTAACAACAACAACAAGAACCATGGACAAATAGTTCAATGGACTAGAATAGAAAGACCAGAAAGAGACCCCACACACATAGGTCAATCTATTTTAAACAATGACTATGGTGCTGTAGCAACTGAATATCCATATAGAAAAATAGTGAACCCAGATGTCTGCCTTACACCATATACAAAAAATAATATGGGGTGGATCATAGCCCTAATGAAAAAGCTAACACTATAAACTTTATAGATTAAAAAAAAAGAAAAAAGAGTAGCCTCAAGACTTTGGACTAGGAAAGATTTCTGAGATAGAACTCCCTCTCACCTCCCCACTCCCTCCCCCCAAAAAACTCACCATCGGAAAAAATAATATAATGCATTTCTTCAGAATGAAAAACTTCTGATCTCCAAAGATACCTTGAGAAAGTGCAAATGCAAGTCACAAACTGGGAGGAAATAGTCACACTACATATATCTGATGAGCGAATTTTATGTACAATATATAAAGAAATCCTGTAAATCAATAATAAAAACACAAACAGCTGAATAAACACTGGTTAAAATACTTGATTAGACACTTCACCAAAAAAAAAAAAAAAAGATATAAGTGACCAACCAATAAACACATGTAAAGAGGCTAAATGTTATTAGTCATCAAAGATAAGTAAATTGAAAATATCGTGAGGTAGTAGTCCTGGCTAAAATTTAAAATCTGACGATAAATATCAAGTGTTAGGGAGGATGTGGGACAAATGGAATTTTCACCCATTGCCAGTGGGAGTGTAAAATGGTGCAGCTATTTTGGAAAACACTTTGGCCTGTAGCCCAGCAACTTCACTTCCAAACATTTATAAAAAGTACTCAAAACCTTTGTCTACAAATAGATTTATACAAATATTTTCATAGCGTATTTATTCATAACAGCCCAAACCTAGACATAACTCATTTGTCCATCAATGGGTAAATGGAAAAACAAATTGTGGAATTTGCATAAAATGGACAATTACCGAGCAATAAAACAGAACAAACTATTAACAAAGATAGAAACATATATAAATCTCAAAAACATTATGTTGAGTGAAGGAAGCCAGAAATCTATTGTACAGTTCATTTATATGAAATTCTAGAAGAATGCAAAATTAATCTACAGTGACAGAAAGTAGATTAGTGGCTGCCAGGGATGGGATCGAGAGTGGGAGGATTGATTACAAGTTGGTACAGAGATATTACTGGTGTAATAAAAATGTTATACATCTTAATGGGGTGTTGATGACATAGGTTTATACTTTGGTTGTAAAAAATATGTAAGGAAATGAGGGGAAAGGGGCCACCATCTACTAGTTTATCAGTCTGGGTCACACTGACCTTTTGCTCCTCACCCTGACTTCCTGTCCATCACCAAGTCCTGACCCTTCATCTCCTTAAACCCACTGCCATTGAGTCAATTCTGACTCATAATGACCTTATAGGACAGAGTAGGACTGACCCATAGAGTTTCCAAGGCTGTAATCTTTGTGGAAACAGACTGTCTCTTCTTTCTCCTGTGAAGTAGCTGGTTGGTTTGAACCACTGACCTTTCTCTTAGCAGCTAAGTGCTTAACCATTGCACCACCAGGGCTCCTTTTCATCTCCCTAGTATCTTCCAAATCCTCCACTTTACTCCACCCCACTGCTGCTGCTCTGGAATGATCCAAAAGTGCAGGTGGTTTATTTGGGAGGTGAACCCAGGAGGCACAGTAAGGGTGGGGACAGTGGGTCAAGGAGGGAGAAGAGTTCATAAAGGCTGAATCAGAGCTGGTCAACACTGTGGGGTGAGTACTGTTTGGGACCTTCTGAAGAAGTATAGAAGGTGGCCTAGACTTGTCCCTTGGAGGGACTCTGGGCATTTGTTCACCCACTCCCATCCCTCATTGGCTGAGAGGTGGCCTAGGCTGTTGAATTCCTGGTATTACCTAGCCTCCCTGCCCATGGGCTGGTCAAGCTTCCAGGATGCTGGTGAATGCCTCCAGGTGGAGAAGCAGAGAAGCAGGGCCTGAGAGGGGAGTAGCTGGTGTGCCAGGAACTGCCCACCACAGCCGCAGGTGAAGGTAGAGGTGGTGAGGAGACATGAACATCAACAATGTCTGCTTCTGTCATCGTTCATCAGCCTAATGTCTCTCATGACTCTCCCATCCATCCCCCAAGGCAGCAGGAGACGGCTTCCCATAAGGCAAGTCTGACCATGTCAAACTCCTGCCTAAAGCTATTCAATTGTAACTCTTGGCTTTTGAGAGGATGGCGCCCAAGATGTCGTGTGATTTGACTCCTTGGCTTCTCTGGCCTTGCCCCGTGCTTACCTGTACGACAGCAGCTCTTTAGATCCCCAGACACTCCAAAACACGAACCTTGTTCTGTTTATAAACCTGATGGCCACTCCCCTCCCCTCTCCCTACTCCAGAGTGGTAGGCAGCTTTGGAGATGGTTTCCAATGATTCCCACCTCCTGGTTTTATGCCCTTGTATACCCTGCCCCTTGGTGTTTACTTCCCTTGAGAGTGGCTGGACTTATTGACTCAATTCTAACAGCATAATATGGCAAAAATGATGGGATGGCATTTCTGAGATTTGGTCATTAAAAGACTGTGGCTGCCATCCTGAGGGCTCTCTCCTGAATTGTTTTCTCTGGGAGGAGTCAGCTGTCATGTCGTGAAACATCTCTGTGGAGAGAACATGGGGGTGATCTTGGAAGCATCTCCTCTTCTGGTCAAGCCTTGAGATGGCTGCAGCCCTAGGGGACAGCTTGATGGTGGCCTGGGAGGGACCCTGAGCAAGGACCACCAAGCTGAGCCACTCCCAGATTCCTGACCCACAGAAAGTGTGATATAATAAGTGCTTGTTGCTCCCAGCCATTTAATGTTTTGATGTTTTGGGGTAATGTGTCATGCAACAATAGATAACTTTCTGTCCCCAGGGTCACCTGTGGCGTTGGTGCAATTCTAGAGGGCTCTAAGGCACTGAGGCTCCCTACCTGGCAATAATCCCTTCCTCTGAGGGAACTAATGCTCCTTAACCAGCTTGTGTTTTTAACCCCAGCTCTCCTGTCATAAATAACCAGACCTTATCTTAGCTTCAACCAGCAAAGCAACTTCATCTTCATGCTAAATGCATAATTTGTTGTAAATTAAACTGAATGGAGCTAGAGTAATTATGTTGACTTTTAAAAACACTTCCAGTTAAACACATAATTAAATATTTCAGAACATAAACCTTTTCTATTGTGTTTCCCAAAGGAGTCAGGGGAGAGGAGGCTGAGGCGGTGAAGTCAGAGAGATGATACTGTAGAAGGTGGAACAGAGGCCTCAAAAACCCATTTGAGGATGCTCTCAGACTCCATGTAGAAAACGCAATCCAGCCCAGCTTTTCAGGAGGGCAATTTCATAGGTATCAAAAGCATTAAAAATGCCCATACCCTTTGACCCAATGAGACCAGAAATCAGTCGTTAAGAAAACATCAGAGATGGAGAAAAACATCCATGTGCAGGGTTGGTCATCATACCATCATTTATAACAGCTACGTTTGGGAACCATCTAAATGTCTAACAGTGAGGGATTAGCTACATCAATTAACCATGAAATGATGATGGCATGTTATGTGGCCATTAAAAATGAGACCTTCAAAAGTAATTTATGTTGGGAAAATGCTTATAAATTAAGAGCTGGAGAAAAGAGCATATGAACCTGGATATAAAATACATTCCAAGTTGTTTATATGTATATATATATACATACATAGAAATAATAAAGTTTAGAAGGATGCATGCAAAAATGCCAACAGTTATCTTTGGTGGTGGATTACAGGGGATTTTAATTTTCTTTTCTATTTTTTATGTTTTCCAAATTTTCTGCAATGAGCATCTACTGCTAATACGTTAGTCTTAGTTTTTTTAAATGGATGTAGGTAAGAAAGAATCTCCACACCCCATTTCTGTACCAGAGGACTTCCTGGATTAAGCGCTGAGGTTGAGCTCTGATCTCTGGATCTCTTGATCCATGTTCAAGTCTCCTGGTTCTTGCTGGGGCACAGGATTCTGTTCATCTCCCAGAATCCCACTTCCCCTTCTCCCTCAATACTAGAATGCTGACATGGTTGGTAGTGGCCATGCCCCCTGCTATAAAACTACAGTTCCCAGCTCTCCCTAGTGGATGATGGGGAGGGAGGGGGACAATGAAATGTAAGTGCAAGTCGTGAGGGCAGCTTCCAGAAAAGCTCTCTGATGGGAGCTTATGCAGCTGGTAGGAGCCTCTTGCTCTCTTTCTCCCTTTTTCTTTCTGTCTGTAATGCAGCTGTGATTGTTCCAGCAGCCATAATATGTCCAGGAGACAACTTTTAGGATGAACTTATGTACTGTGGATGGTGAATCAAAAACAAAAAGGGAGACTGAGATATTGACATAATTATGCAAGAAGACACCATAGCAGCCGAGGACTTCTTATCTCTAGAATTGTCTTACGTAAGAGACCGATAAACCCTCAATCTGATTTTAAGCCAGTGACTTTCAGATTCTTACTACTAGCCAAATTCAGTTCCTAACAGACACACCGAGCCAGGGTAACAAATTATGGAATTTCAATGAAATTTGTAAGAAACTTCTCTTGGAGCAAGGGAGAGGATCTAAGCTTCCTCATGACTCCAGGGAATTCTGATCATAACCAGAATGGATGATTATAGTATGTGGAACAGAAGGAGACGCCAACAGAGGTGAAAGCCTTTGCCATCCTCCCATTTTACTCCTCACTTACCTTCAGCCTTTTCCCTGGCTCCCACAGCTTCCCGGAGTGTAGGAAGCACACTGTCAAGCACAAGATGGGTCAGACCTCTCAGTCCAGAAGCTAGACCTGGTTGGGTCTCATTTGCTTCTGCTGGATGAATGAGCTCCGCGGGAGGGAGTCAACAGAGAGAGTGATGACAGCAGATAGAGTGAGCCCTGCCTGATAGTGATGGGCTAGTGATTTTTACATCAAGCTTTAGATTTGGAGGAGACCTTACTGGTGTTCTAGTCCAACCCTTTCTTTGATGCTTGAATTCATTCTTCAACAACCAACATCAACAATCACAATAAAACTATCATCATCAATAACATCCTCATCGCCATCATCAGCATTTGCATCATCATCACAACTATTACTACCTTGTTATCATCATCATGATCATGGTCATCATCAATATCATCACCATGATCATCACCACCATCACTTTCATCACCACTGCCATTTATTGAGCATCTACTTTGTTCCAAGCACAGTGCCAGCTGTTTCACATATTTGATTTCTTTATATTCTCACAATAATGCAATGAGGTAGGTAGAGGTCCTGATTTACATGTAGAGAAACTGAGACTCAGCAAGGTGACATGTCCCAAGGCAGCACAGATAATAAGACAATAAGAAGAGGGAGGATTTGAATCCAGGTCTATCTTATGACAAAGGCTAAACTTAGTCCATTGCACCTTGTAGCCCTGAAAGTTGACCTTGGCTTTCACACCTCCATTAGGAAGCGTACTTCATCTTTAGTCAGGACTGACAGAAAGCTCTTTGTCTATGCAAAATGAAATCAGATTACCAGTGGCCTCACCCATGACCCTGGTTCTTTGGGCCCTACATAATAGGTCCAACTTCTGGTCCAGGTGACAGCCCCTCTGAGTTGGAGGGCAGCTCTTGTGTCCACCTGAACATCTTTTTAGAGTATCATCTGGTTCTTTCAACAACTATATGAGTGAACATCTCTATGTCCTCCGATACCCCATCCCCATCCCAGCCACCACCATCTCTCTCCTGGACTTCTGCAACCCTCCTCCTGGTCTCCCTGATTCTTACAACCCTTTTCCTCCACAACAGCCTATTTTCTACTGAGCAACCATAGTTGTCTTCTTAACAGCGTATACATCAGATCACATCACTCTCTTACTCCAAACACTGCACTAAATGTCCTCAACACTAAGAATAAAAACTTAACCAGGGTTTCTCAACCTTGGCACTACTGACATTTTGGACCAGATAATTCTTTGTTGTGGGGGCTGGATGCTTAGCCAGTAGCACCTACTCCCCCGTTGTACTAATCAAAAATGCCTGCAGACATTGCCAAACATCCCCTAGCTGAGGGGTGGAAGGGGTGCTGCTGTATACCCTAAATGATCTTCCTCCTGTTGACCCCTCACACCTTGTCTCTTACTCATTTCTCCCCTTCACTTGCTTTGCTCCAGCCACATTAAACTTCCTTGAACACATCACCCTCATTTCCACCTCAGGGCATTCGCATCTGATGTTCCCTGTGACCAGGGCCTTCTCTTGACAGTTATCAGCAAGACTCACTCCCTCACTTCATTCAGTGCTGCTTAAATGTTACCTCTTCAGAGAGGTCTTCCCTGAGTACCTGCTCTGATATAGCCCCCTCATCTCTATTCCTGCCCCATTCATCCTTTTTCTTCATAGAACTTATCACTTCTTGTTATATACTTACTTGTTCATTAAATCTTTCTCCCTTACTAGGATGTAAACTCCATGAATGCAGGGCCTTTGTCATTCTTACTCATCCCTCTGTCTTCAGTGCCTAGAAGAGAATCTAGAACATAATGGGAAACTAATAAAACTTTACTGAATTAATAAATTAACTAATCCATGTGATTTGGTTCTCACGTCCTTCTCAGTCTGGAGGCCCTTTAGACAAGGTTTAGATTATCCATGACTCTCTAGGTTGATTCCTTAGAATGGCACCTGGGTCTGAGGTGAACAGGACTCTCAATTCCCTTTTTCTAGATTCATACCTCTATTAATATGTCTTTAAAAGCAGCAGGATATACATAGCAAAGTGTTGGCTTTGGAGTCAGATAGACTGAGGTTCAAATCTCAGCTTTGTCACTTACTATCTCTGTGTTTTTTAAAACTTTTCTGAGCTTCAGTTCCCTCTTCTGTAAAATGATGCTAATAATACCAATCTCAAAACCTTATTGTTGGGAGGATAAAGATCATGCGGCTACCCAGTGCAGAGAAATCACTCTTTAACTGGCGGTTATTAATACAATTGTTGCTGTTATTAACGTAACTAGGTTTTGGGGTCATTCCATCCCATAGGAAAACCCTTAGTTGGAAATAGAACTTGGGATGAGAGTAGGCTGTGAAGAGACAGGTAACATGAGAGATGTGTCACCTTCTAGGTTCTCTGATCTCCCTGTCAATGGCATCTCAAAGCCTGTCTGCCATCTCTGTACCTGAGCTGTTGATTTGCTTTTCTCTGTCTCAGCTCAGACCTCTGCACTGCATGCTAAATTCATATTTACATATTAAATTCCAGTGTGTGAGTCTCGCTCTGAGGCTCCAGCCTGTGGGGATTTTCTTTCCTACCTAAGTTTTGCCATCCAAAGTACTTGGTCTTTTTCCAAGAATCTGTCATCTGAAAATCTGAAGAGCCCTTTTCCCCCTTCCCTCTCAGTCACTTAATGATGCCATGAGTATCTTTCCTCCCCAAGTGCACTGAAGTTTCCTGGGAGGCAGGATTGCAGCTAACACTTCAGGAGACACTCTTTCCAAGGCCTCAGGAGAGCCCTGCCCAGAGGAACGCCCCAAATCACAGGCTAGTGAGAAGTGATGGCGTCCATGGGTGCTGGAAGGTCAACAGAGCAGGGAGGAGCAGGGCTGGCTGAGGATGTGCCCACCATCATTCAAACCTTTTGACACTGGCATCTCACAGACCTGGAATCAATTCCCAGCTCTTCCATTTACAGCCAGCTGATGCCTTAGAGCAAGTCCCCTTGCCTCTCTGAGACTCAATTTCCCCATCTGTAACATGAAGATGGCTCTGGGGGAATGAAGGAGACTGTACATGTGGATGTGCTGTACGGGCTGGCACAGCTCCCTGTCTGTGGGGCTCAGTGCTTCAGCAGGTGAGGTCTGAGTGGGCTTGAGCTAAGCTGTAGAGCAGTGGGTGAGAGCTGGGCTCTGGAAGGGACCCAGGATTGAGTCCTGGCTCAGCTCCCTCTGGCTGTGTGACAGAAGTCAACTGCTCTCCCTCTCTGGGCCTCAGTTTCCCATCTGTATCATCATCTCCCTGTCAGAGGATTGTTGAGAGCATGGCTTTATGATGACAAAGTGCTGCCCCAGGTAGAGGCTCCATCACAGTCAGCTTTCCCTCCCACCCTCTTCCCAGGAGGCCTGGGTGCCGGGGGGAGGCAGAGGAGCAAAGGAGGCAGCCAGGGGCAGGTGCCCAGGAGGTGCCTATCTGCCAGAGCCCCAGGGGCACCGTCTCCTAGACTGAAAGTGGTAACTTCATGCACTCATTGGTGTCAACTAGCAGAGAGGCTTCCCCCAACCGCTTGTCCAAACTTGAGGCTCTGCAGGGATTTACTCCCTGAGCAGGAAGGAAAGCTGAGCTCAGTGACTCGGTGGGACAAGTTCTGGACAGGTCAGGCCTGAAAGCACCCTTGCAGCTCATGCTCTCTGTTTGATTTCATGGACCTTCTCCACAGAGATCATAACCTTCACCTCATCACCCTACCCCATCCCATCCCCTCTCTCCACTCCATCCCAGACCAGGGCCCAGCACTCAACCCAGCACCTTCAGGACGACCTGTGCACTCAGTGGTTTCCTATGTGGGACATGCCTGCACCAGAACCTCCACACTCTTCCCAGGCCCGTGTCTGTGACACACATTTGTGCGTAGTCATGGAGACTTAGAGGCCAGAGAGTTGGGGGCGGGGGGGTGGGGGGGCGGTCAGTCAGCTAGGGCATGAATACAATCACTTTATAACAGAGATTTTAGATGAAATGTTTTGGGGGCAGTCTTTTTTATTGAAGTATATTTTACATCAAATAAAAATTCACCTTTTTAAGTGTATAGTTTGAGCACCTTTCAATAGCTCACCTGGTATAGTAGAGGACTGTAGACTGGACACTTGTGGACATTCTCAGGTTACTGGTTTGATTCTGGCTTGAAGGAGGTTCCTGGTCCTTAAAGTGTATAGTTTGATTATTTTGCCAAACTTATACAGTTGTGTAACCATCACCTCAATCAAGAAATACAATATTTCCATCACGGTTATAAAGTTCCCTTACTCCACTTTGGGATAAATCCCCTCCCACCATCTTCAGCTCCTGAAAAACACTGATCTGACTTCTGTACCCTATAGTTTTATCTTCTCCAGAATAACATATAAACTGGATCATAAAAGTAAATAGCCTTTCGTGTCTGGCCTCTTTCACTTAACAGCATGTTTTTGAGCTTCATCCGCATTGTGGTGTGCAGTCCTTCATTTTTATTGCTAAGTCGTATCCCATTGTATAGATGTACCACATTTTGTTTATCCATTCACCAGTTAATAGACATTTGTTTCCAGTCTATAACTATTATGAATAGAGTTGTTATAAACATTCATGTGTTAGTCTGTGTGTGGACACGTTTTCATTTTTTCTTGGGTAAATGCCTAGGAGGAGAATTACTGGGTGGAATGGAAAATGGAAAAACTGTCAAACTGTTTTTCCAAGTGGCTGTACTTCAGTGCAAGCAGCCCTGTTGACAAAGTGCTGGGCTGCTAACCAAAAGGTCAGTGGTTTGAACCCACCAGCTGCTCCAGAGGAGAAGGATGTGCCAGTCTGCTTCTATAAAAGATTACAGGCTTGGAAACCTTGTAGAGCAGTTCTACTCTATCCTATAAGGTTTCTAAGAGTCGGAATCGACTTGAAAGCAGTGTTTTTTTTTTGTTTGTTTGTTTGTTTGTTTGTTTTTGGTATCTTTGCGTATACCCACCAGCAATACATGTGATTTCCAGTTGCTGTGCATCCTCTACAGTACTGGGTGTTGTAAATCTCTTTAATTTCAGCCATTATCATGGATGTGTAGTGGTATTTCATTGTGGAATACATGCTTTTTCCTAGTGACTTATGATGTTGGGTATCTTTTAGATGCTTATTTGCCATCAGTCTCTGTTCTTTGGTGAAGAGTCTGTTCAAATCTTTTGCCATTGTTTTATTGTTTTTCTTCTTACTATTGGTTGTTTTTATATACCCTGGATATCGTTGTTGTTGTTAGATGCTGTAGAGTCGATTCTGACTCATAGCAACACTATATGACAGAGTAGACCCGCCCCCAGGATTTTCTTAGACCGTTGTGCCACTAGGGCTCCATATGTACAAGCCCTTTGATCAGATACAGTATTTGTTTTGCAAATATTTTCTCTCCATCCATAGCTTGGCTTTTCATTTCCTTAAGAGCATCAAAGCACAAAATTTTTTTTAAATTGTGATGATGTCCAATCTATTATCATTTTGTGTGTGTGTCGTAAGAATATTTCCTCAACTCAAGGTCACAAAGACTTTCCCCCTATGTTTTCTTTTAACAGTGTTATAGTTTTAGCTCTTACATTTCAAATGAATAAAATAAGATTTATTTCAAGTTAATTTTTGTGTGTGGTGAGAGGTATGGGTTGAGATTCTTTTTTTTAATCCAGCTCTTTCAGTACCATTTGTTGAAAACGATATCCTTTCCCTTCAAATTTGAAAATATATATATATATATATATAATTTATAATATCCATCTTTAACTTGGAAACCCTGGTGGCATAGTGGTTAAGAGCTATGGCTGCTAACCAAAAGGTCAGCAGTTTGAATCCAGTAGGTGATCCTTGGAAACTGTATAGGTTCTACTCTGTCTTATAGGGTTGCTATGAGTTGGAACTGACTCAACAGCAACAGGTTTGGTTTTGGTTTTGATCTTTAACTTACCACGGTTAGAAAAATAAACAAAAAAATCCACTGCTATTGAGTTGATTCTGACTCATGGCAACCCTAAGGACAGGGTAGAACTGCCCCATAGGGTTTCCAAGGTGTAAATCTTTACAGAAGCAGACTGCCACATGTTTCTCCTGTGGAGCAACGATAGTTTCAAACCACTGACCTTTCAGTTAGCAACCGAGTGCTTTAACCACTGTGCAACCAGGGCTCCCTTATCACAGTCTACCTTAGTCAAATACACTTCTTTACTTGTAGTGTAACAATGTTTAGTAGAACTCTTCCATTTTCCCCTGCTCTTTCCTTGTGGTGGTGTTGCCATAAATTGTACTTACACACGTGTTATAAATTCTCAGTACACTGTTATTATCTCTTCAGGGTCCCTGGGTGGCACAAATGGTTTGTACTTGGCTGCTGATTTAAATGCTGGCATTTCAAATCCACCCAGAGGCACCTTGGAAAAAAGACCTGATGATCTACTTCTGAAAGCCGCTGAAAACCCTACGGTGCACAGTTTTACTCTGAAATACACAGGTGGATGTCATGAGTCAGAATCGACTCAACGGCAACTGGTTGTTACTCTCTCTTCAGATGGTCAATTATCTTTGAAAGAGATGAAAAATTAGGAAAAAAAATTATACTTACCCTATGTCATGGATTGAATTGTGTTTCCCAAAAATATCTGTCAACTTGGCTAGGTCATGATCCCCAGTATTGTATGATTGTCTACCGTTTTGTCATCTGATGTGATTTCCCTATGTATTGTAAATCCTATCACTATGATGTAATGAGATGGATTAGTGGCAGTTATGTTGATGAGATGTACAAGATTAGATAGTGTCTTAAGCCAATCTCTTTTGAGATATAAAAGAGAGAAGGAAGCAGAGAGACAGGGGGACCTCATACCACCAAGAAAGCAGTGCTGGGAGCACAGCGTGTCCTTTGGACCTGAGGTTCCAGTGCTGAGATGCTCCCAGACCAAGGGAAGGCTGATGCATCACAAGGGCCTTCCTCTAGAGCTGACAGAGAGAGAAAGCCTTCCCCTGGAGGTGACACCCTGAATTTGGACTTTTAGCCTACTTTACTGTGAGGAAATAAATTTCTCTTGGTGAAAGCCATCCTCTTTTGGTATTTCTGTTATAGCAGCACTAGATGACTAAAATACCCTAATTTTCACCATTTCTGTTGCTCTTTTTTTCCTGTATGTAGGCCGAAATTACAATTACATATCATGGTTTTTCTGCCTGAAGAAATTCCCTTAACATTTCTTGTAGTGCAGGTCAGCTTATAATAAATTTCTCACCTTTTGTTGGTCCAAATTTGTTTCTTATTCACTTTTTTTTTCTGGGTTGAAAGCTTTATTATTATTATTATTGTACTTCAAGTGAAAGTTTACAGTTCAAGTTAGTTTCTCATACAAAAATTTATACACACATTTTTATGTGACCCTAGCTGCTCTCCCTATAAAGTGACAGCACACTCCTCCTTTCCACCTTGGATTTCTGGTGTCCATTCAACCAGCTCCTGTCCCTTTTTGCTTTCTCATCTCGCCTCTGGAAAGGAGCTGCCCATTTAGTCTCATGTAGCTACTTGAGCTAAGAAGCACTCTCTTCATGAGTATCATTTTATGTCTTATAGTCCAGTCTAAACTATGTCTGAAGAGTTTGCTTCTGGAATGGTTTCAGTTCTGGGCTAACAGACAGTCC
>NW_004443951.1:28150988-28153464 GCF_000243295.1 Trichechus manatus latirostris | reverse complement strand
TATGTTTAAACCAATCTTTTATTTCTTTAGATCACCTTGACTTCCTCTCCGTATGAAAGATCTGTAACTAATTTTTTTAGTCCCTCTTTTTTGTTTTCATATTGTCATCTTTTACATAATGACATCTCTGTTTCCCTATTTTCAGTGTTTTAGCTTTGATTTATTTTTGTGACTTCCCTATCTGGGTTGCTATCTGGTTGCTCTGTCCTGTTTTCTAGTCTTGGGTTGTTATCTGATGTTATTGATTTTCTAACAGAAGGACTCCCTTTAGCATTTCTTGTAATTTTGGTTTGGTTTTTACAAATTCCCTGAATTTCTGTTTGTCTGGAAATGCCCTAATTTTGCCATCACATTTGAGAGACAGTTTTGTTGGATATATAATTCTTGGCCAGCAATTTTTTTCTTTCAAGGCTTTATATATGTCATCCCATTGCTTTTTTGCCTGCATGGTTTCTGCTGAGTAGTCCGAGCTTATTCTTATTGACTCTCCTTTGCAGTTGACTTTTTGTTTATCCCTAGCCACCCTTAAAATTCTCTCTTTATCTTTGGTTTTGGCAAGCTTGATTATAATATGTCTTGGTGACTTTCTTTTAGGTTCTACCATGTATGGGGTTTGATGAGTATATCTTGGATAGATATCTTGTCATCTTTCACGATATCAGGGAAGTTTTCTGCCAACAAATCTTCAACAATTCTCTCTGTATTATCTGTTATCCCCCCCGTTCTAGTACTCCAATCACTCATAGGTTATTCCTCTTGATAGAGTCCCACAAATTCTTAGGATTTCTTCATTTTTTAAAATTCTTTTATTTTTCTGATTTTTTTCTTAAATAAGTTGGTGTCAAGTGCTTTATCGTCAGTCTCACTAATTCTGACTTCCATTGCCTCAATTCTGCTCCTATGTATTGAGTTGTCTAATTCTGAAATTTTCTTGTTAGTCTTCTGGATTTCTGTTTACTGTCTCTCTACGGATTCTTGCAGCCTGTTAAATTTGTCATTATGCTCTTCTATAATCTTCTTAAGTTCCTCTATTGCTCTCTGTGTTCCTTGACTTGTTTTGTGTTTTGTCTGATCTCCTTCCTGTTATCTTGAAGAGTTCTGTATATTAATCTATTATATTCTGCCTCTGGTAATTCCGAGTTCTCTTCCTCTGGAAGATTTCTTGATTCTTTGTTTTGGGAGCTTACTGAAGCCATCATCGTCTACCTCTTTATGAGATTTGATATTGACTTTTGTCTCTAAGCCATCAATAAGTTATTATAATTTATTTATTTTATATTTGCTTACTGTGTCCTAGCTTCTTGTTTTGTTTTGATATGCCCAAATAGGCTGCTTGTGTGAGCTAGTTTGATTATTGGTGCCTTTGAAGCTGTAATGTCCCGTCACCAGGTGGTTGGATCTGTTACTAGGTATTTGTGAGCCCAGTAGTCTGTTTAGTTTTCTTGTATGGATTCAGCTTAGTTGTCCAAGTAGTTGGTCACGAAGTGTGCCATGCAGGCTCTCACCACCAGTCCTAGATGAGCAGGGGGTGACTGGAGTAGGTACAGGTATCTGGCTGCAGTAGTGAGTCATGCGCTAAGAAAGGCAGGGGGCTGATGGCTGCCCCTGAGTGTCTGGGAGGAAAACATGTCCCTGTTCCCTAGACCACGTAGGTGGGTGGGTTTTATAGCAGGACTATGGGCACCCAGTACTGTTGGCTGTAAGGACTGGGAGACACCACTTATTCTTGGACCTCTGTCACAGGTGGCTAGGTGGTGTGGGTGGAGCTGCCAGTCTTCAGGCCCCTGATGTGGGTAGGTGAGGACCTTGCTTAATGGGCAGAGCAATGTCAAATGTCATGAACCTGCCACTCCACTATATAGCTGATACAGTTGAAGGTAGGCTTCAGGTATATACCCTCTTCTACTGTGCTAATGAGGGCCTACGCTGTTGAAATGGGCTCACACAGGTCTATGTGGAGATGAAGGTACTGAAAATCCATGGACCCTTAATCCTGTGCCTAGGCAAAGGAACTGTGCCTGCCCTGGGTTCCTGGCTTAGGGGAGCTGGCAGATTATTCTTTCCTGTTTGTTAATTTGTTCCCTCTCCAAGGCCAGGAGAATGGCTCAGGGAGCATGATGGGTCCTACTTCTGGCCCAGGGGACACGACAATCACTGAAGCTGGTCCAAGACCCAGTGCAGAGCAGGGAGGAGGCAGGTAAATGAGAGAGCGGTTCTTCCCAAACAGGGTGTTTTTTGATCCACGTGGTGGGTTAGACCCATGTACTTATCTTTTGCCTATTGAGCACTTCTTTTCAGTGGTTCTGGAGGCTTGAGTAGATAGACTTTCTGCCACTTGGTCTCTCCTGATGTGGAAAAAGTGTCCTGAATGCCACTACTTGCCTCACTGCACCTGCCAGCTGATCTGGCCTGCAGGGTACCAGTTCCCACCAGGTCTGGTCTGGCAACTCCTCACTGCTTCCGAATCGTCTCTCCC
>NW_004443951.1:28112089-28150213 GCF_000243295.1 Trichechus manatus latirostris | reverse complement strand
TTTTCTTCAGCACCTCAGAGTCTCTAATGAGAAGCCAGCTATAATTATTACCTTTTTTCCTCTATAAGTAATTTTTTTTCCTCTGGGTGAATTTAAGTTGTTTTTTTTTTTTTAATCTCTGGTTTTCAGTAGCTTGACTATGATGTATTTAGGTGGTAAGTATGTGTGTGTGTGTTTCCTTTGTGAGGTACTCTGAATTTCTTTTTGGATCTATGGCTTAGCTTTCACTAAATTTGGAAAATTCTTGGCCATTCTCTCTTCAGGTATTTCTTCAGTCCCTCTCTCTTTCTTATCTTCCTGTGGGACTCCAATTATATGTATGTTAGATCATAGCTTTTGGATGCTCGGCTTTTTTTCTTTTTTTAAGATTTTTTCCCACTTTGTTTATCATTTGGATAATTTGTATTGATATATTATCAAGGTCCTTGATTCCTTCTGCTGAACAATCTGCTGATAAGTCCATCAAAGTAATCCTTTATTTCTGATCATGTTTTTTAAAATTATTATTTCTTGCATTTCCATTTGGCTCTTTTTTATAGTTTCCTCCTTTTTTTTGATGAAACTTTTTACCTGTTCAAGTATGTTTTTCATCTTTCTCACAACATAATAATACATATTACTATATTAGTATTCACAGTTATTTTTAGAATATCTACCTGAAAGTTCAAACATCTGGCTCATCTTTGGATCTGGTCCTGCTGACTACTTTATCTGTTGACAAAGTATTGTTTTTCCCTGATTTTTTTTTTTTTTTTTGTATCTCATAGTTTTTGAGTAAATGCTGGACATTATGTGTAGAACAATAGGGACTGAGATAAACAGTATTTGCACCTAGAAATAAGCATATCTTCTCTTCTCTCTAGCGTTAGTGTGGTGCTTTGAGTCACATCAAGTCAAGAGTTGATTTTAGTTTAGGTTTTGTTGGTGCTATACTCTAGTATACCATAGACTTAAAATTTCTCTAGCAATGGGTTTCCTTTACCTTTTGCTTGTATCTAGGCTTCCAGGAATTCTAAACTGTCATGCTAGCCCACACTCAGCCATTAATAATTTGTTTTAAAAAATAGATGTTTTCTTCCTTTCAGCTTTTATGGTGGCTGCATCTTGATTCATGTTCTGCAAAAAGTTCTCTCTCCTCAAAGGGATTGGTCATCTTTTGGAATTCCATTCAGCTGTTTACCTTGTGCTTTAATTTTCTGTTATTTCTGTAATAATTTGTCACAAATTCAGTGACTCAACTGGTTCTCCTATCTGCATTTCCATGGCCAAAATCAAGGTGTCAGCAGTCAACATTTCTTTCTGGGGATAAAAACTCTTCCAAGTTCTTCAAGTTTTTGGCTGGATTCAGTTCCTTGTGGTTGTAGAACTGATGTTCTTAAATCTCCTTTCTCCATTTAGCACCCACTGTCCTAGCCTCCACCTCTTTATTTTCAAACAGTAGAACCAGGGTTGGCTTTTTGAGCTTGCAGCCTGTGCAGGTGTACAGGGCCCTGGGCTCAGAAGAACCCCACACTTTGTTTAATGCTTTGTTATTGCCATTTTGAAATTCTTAATAATTTTATTTTTGAACTTCTGTTTTGTAAGTGAAGTCCAAACGGACAATGGAGGATGCATGTGAGCAGAGGAGATATGTGCAATATGTTCATCCACTGTTCCTTGTTGCCCCATTTGTAAATAGTGTTCACAATGCCCCCTGAGCACAAGATTCCAGGGGACCCATGATGTGTGGGAGTTCAGCGATACTCAAAGGAAGTACAGGTAAATATATTACATCTATGACTGAGTAAGTTGGTCACTGACAGCCCTGAGAGGATATGCTTCCATTAAAACAAGAACTTGTTTCAAATACAGAATGAAGGCAATGGAATTCTAAGAAACATGAACAACCAAGTAATCCTATCATATTCTTTCTTACCCATGTTAACCTCCCTATATTAGCCAACTTCTTATTTGCCCATGCTATGAATTCTACCTACAGCGCCTTTATCGCCTCATTATCAGTCAAATCCTGCCAGTATCAGTCTTCCCCGACCACCCTGCCTCAAGACATCCCTTCTCAGAATGTTGATAGCATTAATTGTCCACACCATCCATTAAAAAAAAAAAAAAAACTCAAACTAGAAACAGAAGGAAGCTTTTTTAACCTGATCAAATACTTCTACCAAAAATATATAGCAAATGTTAAAATATTAGAAGAATTGCCTTTAAAATCGGGAAAACAAGACAAGGATATTTCCTAACACTGCTTCCGCTCAACATTGTACTGGAAGTCCCAGCCAGAGCCAGTGCAGTAAGACAAGAACATGAAATGAAAGACTAAGAATTGGGAAAAAAAAGAAACAAAATGTCATTATTTTAAAATGTTTTGACTTTACTCATAGAAAAGCCAAAAGAATCTACTGAAAAATTATTAGAATGAACAAGAGAGTCAAAGTGGATAGATATAATATCAATTCACAAACATTGTTTGTATTTCTTTTTACCAGCAACAGTTAGAAATTACAGTTTAAAAATATATCATTTACAATAGCAATCAAAAATATAAGAGACACAAGAATATACCTAGCAAAAAATGTTTAAGACGTTTATAGAGAAAATTATTGACAGGCATTCAAGGCATATCTAACCGTGAAGAGATATATTCATAGGTGAGGAGACTTAATATTATAAAAACGTCAGTTCTCCTTAAATTGTTCTACAGATTCAATAAAATTCCAATCAAAATCCCAATAGTGTATTTCAAGGAACTTGACAAGTTGATTATAAAATTCACAAGGAAAAGAAGAAGGAAGAAAATAGCCAAGACACATCTGAAGAACAAGGCAGGGGACTTGCCATCTCGGATACAGAGACTTACAAAGCTACAGTGATTTGTATTAGGACAAGTTAAAAAAACAAAACGCAATACAACAACATTAATAAAAACAACAGTGGAAGAGAAAAGAGTTCTCAGAGTCAGATCCACATGCACATGGAAAGATGACATATGACAGAGGTTTCATTATAGACCTGTGGGGAAAAGATGGACTATGTTGGAACAATGGGTTATCCACATGGTTTAAAAAAAAATCAAATCACTAACTAGAAAACACAACACAAGTCAATTCCAGATGGACAAAGATTTGAATGTGAAATTAAATATCTTAGTAAAAAAAACAGACTATTTTTATCACTTTAAATGGGGAAAGCTTTCCTTACCAAAACACTAAAAGTGCTAACCACAAAAGGAAAAGATTGAAACACTTGGCTAAATTACAATAATGAACTTCTGTTCATCTAAACACTACAGATAAAGTGAAAAGACATGTCTGAAACGAGGAGAAGCTATCCACAACATGGAATCAATAAATTATTATTATCCTAAATGTATAAAAGACTCCTAAAAATGACTAGGATAGCAACAAACAATAGAAAATTAAGTAAAAGGCATAAACAGGCATTTCATAGAAGAAACCTGAATGGCCAATAATCATTTGAAAATATGTTTAGTTTAATTAGTAATCAGGGAAGTGAAAATTATGAACACAGAGAATTACCATTTTATATCCACTATTCCATCAAAAATGTAGAAGTCTGACAAGCTTGGGTCTGGGTGTGGAGCAATGGAAACCGTTACACACTGCTGCAGGACAGTCGACGTTATGAAACAATTTTCACTGTCTTGTGAAGTTGAGCATGCACACACTCCAAAAGCAAGCAACTCAACTTCTAGTACACACCCCCAGAGAATCTCCTGTACAGGTGCATCAGCAGAGTCATACGAGAATGTTCACAACAGTCTCGTTCGTAATAACAGACCAAAAACAAACAAAATAGAACAAATAAACCCCCCAAACAACAAAAAACTAGGAACAACTCAAATATGAATGGGGAAGAGGATGTATACACAAATTGTCTTATACTCATACAGTGGGATACAATCTGTCTCAGGTTTTCGTACTGTGGTGGCTTGCGTGTTGCTGTGATGCCAGAAGCTATGCCACTAGTGTTTCAAATACCAGCAGGGTCACCCATTATGGACAAGTTTCAGTGGTGCTTACAAGACTTAGACAGACTAGGAAGAAGAACCTGGCAATCTACTTCTGAAAATTAGCCCATGAAAACCTTGTGGATCAAAACATTCCTTGTCTGACTTACTTGCTTCAGACACGTCATCAAGGGGGATCAATTGCTAGAGGAGTACACCATGTTTGGTGAAGTAGAGGACCAATGAGGGTGTGGGAGACCCTCAGTGAGATGGATTGGCCCAGTAGCTGCAAGGATGGACTAGAACGTGCTGGTGATCATGAGGATGACGCAGGACCAGGCAATGTTTCAGACTGTTGTACATAAATTTGCCCGGAGTCAGAGTTGACTCGATGGCATCTATCTATCTATCTGTCTGTCTGTCTATCTGTCATGTATGTATCTATCTATCTATACCACATATCAGTAGAATAATTGAACCACAGCTTCACACATCTGCATGGACATATCAAGAAACAATGATGAGTGAAAAACCAAGGTACCAGAGAACACATCCATAATGAGGTCATTTTTATAAAAAACCTCACTCACAAGCAAAACTAAACAATGCCTCGTTTGGTAATACATGCATATGTGGCAAAACTAAAGAGAAAAGATGGACACAACAATCGGGACATTAGTCACCTTTGGGAGGCAGTGGGGGATGCAATTAGGGAGGGACACCAGGGACACCTTGGCAATATTCTACTTCCCAAGCTGTGATTCACAGGGATTTATTATACTATTATGCTTCAGAATTTACAAATACATAGGATATAATTTTTGTACCAATCAAATATTACATTGTAAAAAGAAGAGATTTAATGAAGTAATTGTATGTGAAAAGCTATTAGCGCAGGGCCTAGCACATAAAAATAATGTCAGTTAGGACTGACTGCTTTCTTTTCTGTGAGTCAGGCCCAGCGCTAAGTGATTTACACACACAGTTGCATTTAGTCTTCACAGCAGCCCTATGGTATTTACTCTATTTTACAGATGAGGAAACACACCCAGAGAGCCTAACCAACTTGCACAGGGTCACTTACACTGTTGAGGTGTGAGCTGCAAGCCCTGGTCTGTGTGACTCTGGAACTGTCCCTCTCAGCCACTGAATTTCCCACCTCTCACA
Source organism: Trichechus manatus latirostris (assembly GCF_000243295.1). Taxonomy (NCBI): domain Eukaryota; kingdom Metazoa; phylum Chordata; class Mammalia; order Sirenia; family Trichechidae; genus Trichechus; species Trichechus manatus. The sequence continues at coordinate 28,145,079 of NW_004443951.1, read as the reverse complement.
CAGTGGGTGCTGAATTAATGGTGAAATGGTGACATGCTCCTATCCACTCTGTTCCCACAGCTTCACTCTCTCCTCTGATGTCCGGGAGCAATTTGCACAATCACATTTGACCTCGCCTTCCTCTTACCTTTGTACAGTTCCTTGCAAGCCCCTCCAATACAACAATACTGCCTGTGCTTCTCTGCATTTCTGGTGCCAAGGCTGGTATCCAGCAGGAGCTCACAAAATGCTTAAACTTTGGTTAGGGGTCCTACAGACTCATCTGATGTGGGGAGGTCCCTGGAGGAGTCTGGTGTATTGGCTCAGGAGGCTGGAAGCAGGGAGCCCCAGGGCTGGGAGGAAGGGGCAGGAGGTGCACTCACCCTGGGGGGCCATAGCTGTGGGTGTCCATGAAGGAGAAGCCCAGCTGCTCGTCCTCCTGCAGGGTGCTCTGGTCCGTGACGCTCCGGTCCATGGTGCTCATCATGTGTATCTTCTCCTGGTGGTAGTAGAAAGTGGCCATGGTCATGTTCACTGGTTTCCTGCAGAGGGGTTGATGGGAGATGCAGCAGCTGAGCAGGGCTGGATAGCCCCCAGGGGTGGTTGGGGAGGCCTGGCAGTCAGGGGACCTGACTCAGGAGCAGACAGTCATCCTAGAAGCATCTCTGGATGCTGAGATGCCTCTGCCTCCACCCTTCCCACCAGACCCAGAGAGATGCTGGCCCCCTGGAAAGGACAGGCAGGATCCCTACCCCAAAGACCTTTGCTGAGAGCAAGGGATGGGCCTTGGGCTGGGACATTGCTTCTAAGTCCTGCTGGCCCCCAGGGCCCAGGAAATGGGAAGTAGAGTCACTCTGGGCCTGTTTGATGTCACAGCAGACAACACCCCAACCCCAAACTAGGAAGATGGCTGCCCAGCTCCAGCCCCAGTGTGTCCCCACCTCCATCTTTCCTTCTCCCTGTCCTCGCCAAGACCTACATTCTGATCCAAGTTTCTCCAGCAGGGATGATGGGTGGTCCAGCACCATCCTCACCCCTCCTCTGCCCAGCCAAGGAGGGGTCTTCCCTGGGCAGGGACTGGACCCCAACCTTGGCTTCTCAGCCCCGTGCTCATCTTCCCCCCAGAAACCACTGGGGCTGGCCCCAGCACTAGCCACAAAAGACATGCAAAGAGAACTTCACACAAGGCCCATCTTCCTGCCACATCTGCCAGCCCATCCGGCCGCTGGAAACAACAAAAGTAGAAGGTGAGAGGCCCCAGTCTGTCTCTTGGGAGCAGAGCTTCTGGAGGGGTCCTGGGTCCTCTAGGCCCAGCTTTATAGTTGAAGAGAGCAGCTGGTGACTCCAGAGAACTTGGAGGAAAATAGGAGGGAGAAGAAGGGGTGGGGAGGCAGGGGAGATAGCTCTGGTGATCCAGGGGTCCAGAGGCTGGGACCACAATGAGGATGGAGAAGTGCCCGAGGGGCCCAATCACATGGAAGGCTGGGACCAGAGAATTATCCCCTTGCAGATTGTGGGGTAGACCTGAGAAAGGACTTCCAGGTTATGAGGTCTCAGGGACACTGGCCATTAGTGGGGACAAGGAAGTGAATGAAGGCGTCTTCTCAGGCAGGCAAACTCCAGTTAGCCTGTCCGGGACTCCAGAGCTGCCTGGGGCAGGGGATGGTCAAGACGGCCTCTGGATCCTGTAGGGAGGGAGAGCTGCTTTGTCAGCAATTCCTGCAGAAGCCGAGCTGGAGGCTTAGCGTGAGTCGACGGGGTTTGGTTGCTGCAAAAGCAAAGCTAACATGGCATTGGGAGACTCGATGCAAGTAGAAGGTCCCGGGAGGAGGAGGGGAGAGATCCACCATCCTCTGGGCTGGCCCAGCACCACTGGGATGCTCTGTAAGGGAAGGGAGGACAAGCACAGGTGGAAGGAATGTTCTGGAAGGCTTGCAGAGTGAGAAAGGACAGAGAAAGAAGAGCAGGGTAGCATCAGCAGGTCATGGAGTCAGACAGGAGGTTGTAACCCCAGCTCTGGCACTTTCTGTCACCTCTGACAAGTCCCTTCACCTCTCTGAGCCTCAGTTTCCTCATCAGTAAAATGGGAGTGATAGTAGTTTCTATTTCACAAATAGTTCCCAAGGATTCTGTGCAAAGAACTTAGCACCTGTGCTCTCTTTGCCAGACTGGAGGACAGCACCCCACCATTACATCACTCTCTCTTAGGAGTAGATTTTTAAGGTACCAAATGCCACCCCCCAAAACAAAATCAAACAAAGCAATCTGACCCTTTCTTACAGCCCTCTCTATCTCCCCACCCCACTCACAGACACCTCTCGGGACCCCTGTAGGGCAGGCCTCCTGCTGAAGAGGACAAGGAACTGTCACTCACAGGGCACCTACTGTGTGCCAGATGTGATGAGGCCCTTCACACCTGTGGCCCTGAGGAACACGGGCTTTGTAGTTGTGCCTGGCTTCGACTCAGGACCCGCCACTGACCAGCCCAGTGACATAGGCAAGTCGTTTAATTAGTTTCCTCATTGGCAAAAAGGGAGTAAAACCTGGTTCATGGGCCAGGATCCAATAAGGACATGCTCCACCTCGCCAGCTTTTTTCTCAGAACAGTACCTGGCACATAGTAGGTGCTCAGTAACTAATGTTTTAATGGGAGATGTGTGTAAAGCTCTTGCCACGTAGTAACTACTCAGCAAGTGGTGGCTTTAGATGTTTTGATTTGAGAAGCTGTACAAACACCGGGGCAGGGGAAAATCGGGGTCTGATGCCCTGGACGGGTCATCCTCGATCCCTCTCAGCCCTGCTCCAGCTCAGTCTCCTGTCTGGGCCTGGCCTTGGGCCAGGTGCGGGGAGAGAGTCCTGGTCAGCTCTCTGTCCTCCCCTTGGCAGCTGTTTATCTGCTCCTGGCAGCCGTGACATCTGCTCCGGCAGCCACCTGGCCCGGGTGTGCTGGCCTGGCAGCAGCAGGTGCTGTGCAAGAGCCAAGGTGGGAAGAGGGCGGCGTTGGCTCTGGCCCTGCTTCTGGCTCCCTGGGTGACCTCATGCGGGCCGTGCCCCCTCTGGGCCTCATCCTTGCCATCTCTTGATTAAGGTGCTTGGACCACAGTGTCCTGGAAGTGCATGGAGAGAGTGGGGTAGGGCAAGGGGAGGGGATGGCGGGCAGGGGAAAGGGATGGCAAACAGGGGGTCTCAGAAGCCCCCACCCTAGCTTCAACCAGAGCTGCTCAACCTTCATCTGCCCTGTGCACTGGGCTCCCAGGGGAGGATTTTTATTTTCTTTTTAAAATAAATTTTGTTTTCGTTTGTTTGCTTCTGTGTTTTGAAGAGAGTTCTGTTAGACTAGAACAACCTTGAACAACCTGGCAGCTCTCGCGTCCTGGGGTCTGAGCCTCTACAATTCTAAACTCTGAGATCCTTAGAATCTCAAATCTTGGATTTATGAAAATCCAGGAATCCAAGATTCTATGTTCTGAATTCTGAGATGCACTGGGGTTCATGCTGCCCACTACAAAATGCACAGGAAACGCATCCCTGGCTAACACCGGGCTGGGTCTTTCTAGCTGGGGTTTGCTGGGGTGCACACCACCCCCACTGCTCAGAGACCCCCACACCCTGGGGTTAGGGAAGAGAATTGGCAGATCTTCAGGGGCCGCCCTCACACACTTCCAGTTGAAGCCACCTCCCTTCCCTGCACAGTGGCACCTGGCTCCAGCAGGACCTGACCTCCAGCCAGACCACTCCCTTTGCAAGGTCTCTGCTTCCCACCACCAGGCTCATCCATAGGCCGGGCATCCAGACTGGAAATGACACTTGGGAGAGAAGCTGGTGGCCAGCAGGACTCCCCTCCACACACTCACCAGACAGCTGCTCCAGCTGTCCCCAGCCACTGCTCCTCTATGCCTACCAGGTCACTGAGGGGCCTGTAGGATGGGCCAAGGCACCAGTAGCACCGGCCCCTTTTGTATGATGACAATGATGGCCCCAGGAGAAGGAGATGACAAGCCCTCTTCCCCCTGCACACACATGCACATGGATGCCCAGGATCAGCCCATCTCCTCTGAGCACTGGGTACCTCCCATACTTAGGGGTCTTTTTGCAGGTAGCTGGAGAGTAAGAAGTGGTCAGAGGGTGATGGGAACCAGCCAATCCGCCTTCAGCGGTCTGAGCCTGGCCCTCTGAGCTCTACAGAACATGCTGGTTTCTGTGTGCACACAGACAGCAGCCCCTCACCTCCTATACCTGTCCTGTCCATGCCCCCGGCAGCTCTTATTGGGAAAGCCTTCCATGCCCAAGGAGTGTAAGGGGGTGGGGCCTGGTTATGAGCCCAGCCCCCACCCCAGCAGCTGCTTACTGGCATCCCCGACTTCAATCTCAACACCTGCTGTCTATTCCTGGCACTGTCCCAGAATGGCCCTGTGAAATCCTCTCTGATCACGTTGTGTCCCTGCCTGGCTCCTGCTGCAATGACTCCAGTCATTCCTCTCTGGGGCCCCTGTACCTGCCACGCCCTCCTCACCACCGGCCTTTGCACCTGCTGTCCCCTCCTCTGCCTGGACGCCGTCTTACCTCCCTTTTTGGGCTCCTGTAGCCCCTGAGCTTCCCCAGTCCCAGCCCTTCTCTCTGCACTCTAACGGACAGTTCACTCCTCTGTCCTTCTCATGGGACTGGAAGCTCCCTCCCCCCAAGGGTGGCTCTGCATCTGACTCAGTCACTTCAGAGTGCTGGAGTAGCCCCTGATCCTTAGCCAGCATTTATTGAGGACCGATTATGTGCCGGGTTCTGTGCTCAGCCCTTTATAGACACACATCAATTAACCTTCAAGTTCATCTCAAGGAAACACTGGAGACAGGACAACATTGGGGCTGGGAGCACAGGCTTGGGGGACAGGCTGGCTGGATTTGAACCCAGCTCTGCATTTATTAGCTGGGTGACCTTCATCAAGTTACATAAGATTTCTGTGCCTCTGTTTCCTCGTAAAAATGGAATAAGTAATGCCAATATCTCCCTCATGGGGTGGTTCTAAGGATTAATGAGTGCAATATGTGTCTGTGGATAGATATATACACACAGACACATACACATTTAATACAGTACTTGGTGCACACTAAATGCTATATACATGTCAGCTATTAGACTTATTTTCATTTTGCAGATGAGGAAGACTTATTTCTCCCTCCATTCTCTCGCACTTGTGGCACCATCAAACCTAAACAGACTCACGGAGCTCAAATAAACACTTGTTTACTGCTAGCTTTTATGCTCATTGAGGGGTGTACATGGTCACCATACAGAAATAAACTTATTTCTATGTACTAGCAACAACAACAAAAAAAGGCAAGTGAAGTTAAAATGCTATTTATTATAGTAACAAAACCCAAAAATACAAAGAAATTCAACCAAAAAAATATACAAGAGCTCCACATTGAAAAGTACAGTAAAAAAGGTCAAAATACTCAAATGGACATTTAACAAAAGAAGATTTATGATGGCCTATAAGCATGTGAAAAATTGGTTAACATTACTAGTTATCAGGGAAATGTGAAATAAAACTACAGTGAGATACTATGCTCCCACTAGAATGGCTAGAATTAAGAAGACTGACCACATCAAGTGTTGATGAGGATGTGGAGACACTGGAACTCACATACACTGCTGGTGGGAATGCAAGCTGGTACAACCACTTTGCAAAATAATTTGTCAGTCGCTTATGAAGTTCCTGGGTGGCACAAACGGTTTGCACTCAACTATTAACCTAAAGGTTGGTAGTTTGAACCTACCCAGTGGCATCGTGGAAGAAAGGCCTGATGATCTGCTTCCATGAAAAATTACAGCCAAGAAAAACCTATGATGCACAGTTCGACTCTGTAACACACGACATCGCCATGAGTTTGAATCGACTTAATGGCAATGAATTTGGCTTTGGTATAAAGTTAAACATATACCTACCCTATGGCTTAGTGAGTCTACCCTAGCTATTTTTCCCAAATAAATGAAAACATATGTCTACAAAAAGTCCATGATGAAAATATTTATGGAAACCTTATTGGTATTAGCCAAGAACTGGAAACAACTCACATGTCCGTTCCCTTCCTAGTTTCTCCTGAGACACTACCTCTTTAAATCACACAAGAATCAGCACCCGCCTTAGCTGCCACCCCCATCTCTGACCCACCCATCCCTGAACTCATCACTGTGGTCAGGGGGATGCAAGACGCTGATTGGCCAGGCCTGGGGATCTGCTCGCCCCTGAATCCGGGGGTAGTGATTTCTTCTAGAACAATAAGAGATGAGAAGGCTGAGCAGAGGTTCTCAAGGAAAACGACACCGGGTGGGCTGAACTATCATATGTTGCTGGTAGGTGGAGTCAGAGTTGAGGGAAAGTTGAGGCAGAAGCTGTTGGGGCCCCTTCCAGATGCCCTTTACCAGGCCAGTGCCCCCATCCTCCAGCTGTGGTGAGTCTCCGCTGGAGACTTGTCCTCAGCTGAAGGGAACTAACTGGTGACTCACCTGAAAAATGCCTGCTGAGAAGTTACACCTTTCCCTGGAATGACCTGCAGCCAATCACTGGCTGACACAGGTGTACAAACGGCCAGCTTCATTGCCTTAAGACAGGACAACCATGTGATGTTATACATACTCCAGAGATCCCTGTGGGCTCATCCAGAGGCTAGACCCAACTGAGCCCACATACTTGCCCGGCCTTTCTCCTACACCATCCTGCTTCCTCACTCCCTTACAGCTTTCACCTGAGAGCTCTCCCTCACCATATCTCTTACATGCAAATCCCCATCTCAGGCTCTACATCTAGGGAATGAGATCTAAGCAGAGGCCAAATCTAGCCCTCATACATACAACTGCCCTCTGCAGGTGTCTTCCTATGGAGCATGTTTTCCCTGCATGTTGGTGAGGGTGGGGGCCAGTTCTGTCTCACCAGGCTCCTAGCAAGGAATCAGCCATCATCTTGGGATCTCTCTCAAACCCCAACTTTTGCCATTAACTCATCTCAAATCTCCCCACATCTGCTCCTGATCCTCATGAAATGCAACATACAAATCTCTTTCATCAATTGAGTTGATTAACAGAGGTTATAAACAAGCCCCACAAAGAAGAAAAACCAGAATCTCCCCAGGGCTGTTGTATCAGGTGCTGTGGAGTCATTGCCTACTTATAGCAACCCTACGTACAAACAGAATGAAACACTGCCTGGTCCTGCGCCATCCTCACAATTGTTGCTATGTTTAAGCCCACTGTTGCAGCCACTGTGTCAATCCATTTCATTGAGGGTCGTCCTCTTTTTCACTGACCCTCTACTTTACCAAGCATGATGTCTTTGTTCAGGGACTGTTCGCTCCTGATAAGATGGCCAAAATACATGGGATGAAATCTTCCCAGCCTGGCTTCTAAGGAGGATCTGGCTGGACTTCTTCCAAGACAGATTTGTTCGTTCTTCTGGCAGTCCATGGTATATTCAATATTCTTTGCCAACACCATAAATTCAAGTGCTTCAATTCTTCCTTAGTCTTCTGTATTCGTTGTCTAGCTTTAGCACACATATGAGGTGATTGAAAGTACCATGACTCGGGTCAGGAGCACCTTAGTCCCAAAGTGACATCTTTGCTTTTTAACACTATAAAGAGATTTTCTGCAGTAGATTTGCCCAGTGCAATACATCCTTTGATTTCTTGACTGCTACTTCTATGGGCATAGATTGTGGATTCAAGTAAAATGAAATCTTTGACAATTTCAATCTTTTCTCCATTTATTATAATGTTACTTATTGGTCCAGTGGTGAGGATTTTTGTTTTCTGTACGTTGAGGTGTAATCCATATGGAAAGCTTTGATCTTCATCAGTAAGTGCTTTAAGTCCTCTTTACTTTCAGCAAGCAAGGTTGTGTTATCTGCATATCGCAGGTAGTTAATGAGTCTTCCTCTAATCCTGATGCTGGGTTCTTCTTCATATAGCACAGGTTCTCAAATTATTTGCTCAGCATACAGACAAAATCTGGTCAAAGGATACAACCCTGACACACACCTTTCCTGATTTTAAACCACCCAGTATCCTCTTGTTCTGTTTGAACAGCTGCCTATTGGTCTATGTACAGGTTCCTCATGAACACAATTAAGTGTTCTGGAATTCCCGTTTTCCACAATGTTATCTACAATTTGTTATGATCCACACAGTGGAATGCCTTTGTATAGCCAATAAAACACAAGTAAACATCTTTCTGGTAGTCTCTGCTTTCAGCCCAAATCCATCTGACATCAGCAATGATATTCCTGATTCCATGTCCTTTTTGGAATCCAGCTTGAATTTCTGGCAGTTCTCTGTCAATGTACTGCTGCAACAATTTTTGAATTATCTTCAGCAAAATTATAATTTTGTGTGATATTAATGATATTGTTCGATAACTTCTGCATTCTATTGAATCATCTTTCTTTGGAATGGACACAGATATGAATCTCTTCCAGTCAGTTGGCCAAGTAGCTGTTTTCTAAATTTCTTGGGATAGACGAGTGAGCACTTCAAGCACTGCATCCATTTGTTGAAACATCTCAATTGGTATTCTGTCAATTCCTGGAGCCTTGTTTTTCACCAATGCATTCAGTACAGCTAGGAACTCTTCCTTCAATACCATTGGTTCTTGATCATATATTACCTCCTGAAATGGTTGAACATCAACCGATTCTTTTTGGTACAGGGGCTCTGTGTATTCCTTCCATCTTCTTTTGATGCTTTCCTGTGTCTTTCAGTATTTTGCCCATAACCAAAACCAAACCAAACCTGTTGCCGTCGAGTCAATTCAGACTCACAGTGACCCTGTAGGACAGAGTAGAACTGCTCCCTAGGGTTTCCAAGGCTGTAATCTTTACAGAAGCAGACTGCTAAATCTTTCTTCAGAGGAGCAGCTGGTGGGTTCGAACTTCTGGCCTTTCAGTTAGCAGCCAAATGCTTTGACCACTGTGCCATCAGGGTTCCTTATCTTGCCCATAGAATCCCTCAGTATTGCAACTTGAGGCTTGAAATTTTTCTTCAGTTCTTTCAGCTTGAGGAATGCTGAACGTGTTCTGACCTTTTGGTTTTCTAACTCCAGGCCTTTGCATATTTGATTATAATACTTGACTTGTCTTCTTGAACTGCCCTTTGAAATCTTCTGTTCAGCTCTTTTACTTCATCATTTCTTCCATTAACTTTAGCTATTCTATGATTAAGAGCAAGTTTCAGAGCCTTTTCTGACATCCATTTTGGTCTTTTCTTTTTTTCCTGTTTTTTTTTTAATGACCTTTTGTTTTCTTCATGTATATTGTCCTTGATGTCATTCCATAACTCATCTGCTCTTCAGTCATTAGTGTTCAATGTGTCAAATCTATTCTTGAGATGGTCTCTAAATTCAGGTGGGATATACTGAAGATTGTACTTTGGCTCTCGTGAACTTGTTTTAACTTTCTTCAGCTTCAACTTGAACTCCATGTGAGCAACTGGTGGTCTGTTCTGCAGTCAGCCCCTTGTCTTGTTCCGACTGATGATACTGAGCTTTTCCATGGTCTCTTTCCACAGACATATTTGATTTGATTCCTGTATATTCCATATTGTGAGGTCCATGTGTATAGTCGCTGTTTATATTGTTGAAAAAAGGTATCGCCAATGAATAGGTCATTGGTCTTGCAAAATATGACCATGAGATCTCCTGTGTCATTTCCATCACCAAAGTCGTATTTTGCAGCCTTCTTCTTTTTTCCAACTTTTGCATTCAAATCACTGGTAATTATCAGTGCATGTTGTTTGCATGTTTGATCAATTTCAGACTGCAGAGGTTGATAAAAATCTTCAATTTCCTCATCTTTGGCATCATTAGTTGGTGCATAAATTTGAATAATAGTCATATTAACTGATCTTCCTTGTAGGCGTGTGGATATTATCCTATCACTGACAGCATTGTACTTCAGGACTGATCTTGAAATGTTCTTTTTGAAGATTAATGTGACAGCATTCCTCTTCAGTTTGTTATTTCTGGTATAGTAACCATATGATTATCCAATTCAAAATGGCCAATACCAGTTCATTTCAACTCACTAATGCTTAGGATATTGATATTTATGTGTTCCATTTCATTTTTGACAACTTCCAATTTTCTTAGATTCATACTTCATACATTCCACTTTCCGATTATTAATAGATGTTGGCAGCTGTTTCTCCTCATTTTGAGGTCGTGCCACATTAGCAAATGAAGCCTCCGAAAGCTTTATCCCATCCATGTCATTAAGGTCGACTCTACTTTGAGGAGGCAACTCTTCCTCAGCCGTATTTTGAGTGCCTTCCAACTGCAGGTCTCATCTTCCAGCACTGTATCAGTCAATGTTACACTGGTATTCATAAGGTTTTCACTGGCTAATTATTTTTTTTAGAAGTAGATTGCCAGGGCCTTCCTCCTAGTCTGTTTTAATCTGTAAGCTCCACTGAAACCTGTCCACCATAGGTGATTGTCTTAGTTATTTAGTGCTGCTGTAACAGAAATACTACAAGTGGATGGCTTTAACAAAGAGAAATTTATTCTCTCACAGTCTAGGAGGCTAGAAGTCCAAATTCAGGGCACCAGCTCCAGTGGAAGTCTTTCTCTCTCTGTAGGCTCTGGAGGAAGGTCCTTGTCATCAATATTCCCCTTGTCAAGGAGCTTCTCAGTGCAGGGAACCGGGGTCCAAAGGACGCGTTATGCTCCTGGTGCTTCTTTCTTGGTGGTATGAAGTCCCCATGTCTCTCTGCTTGCTTCTGTATTTTATATCTCAAAAGAGACAGGCTTAAAACACAATCTGATCTTATGGATTGAGTCCTGCTTCATTAACATAACTGTCGCTAATCCCATCTCATCACATCATAAAGATAGGTTTTACAACACATAGGAAAATCACATCAGATGACAAAATGGTGGACAATTCACACAATACTGGAAATCATGGCCCAGCCAACTTGACAGATATTTTGGGAGGACACAATTCAATCCATGACATTCCACCCTTTGCCCCCCCCCCGCAAAATTCATGTCCTTGGCACATGTAAAACACATTCACCCCATCATATCATAGGAAGTCTTAAATCAACTCCAACTCCAAAATCTCATCCTTTGCAAAATTGGTCTTCATCTGTGAAATCTAGAATGCAAATTATTTGCTTCCAAAGCACAGTGGTGGAACAGGCACAAGGTAAACATTTCCATTACAAATGAGAGAAATTGGAGGGAAAGAAGGGATAACAGTCACCAAGCAAGTCAGCAGAACACATTGCATTACCCCTAAAGACTTGAAAATAATCCTCTGTTCTCTGAGACAATTTACACAATGGCCTTGCCTTCCAGACTCTAGGTATTGGCCACACTCTCTGGATGCTGGGTGGAGACCCTTCGGCCCTGCTGGTATTTGAAATACTGGTGGCATACCTTCCAGCATCACAGCAACATGCAAGACACCAGAATATGACAAACTGACAGATAAGTCTTTTGGCAAATGTTAAATTACTACGCAACCAAGATATATTTTCTTATTTTTGTATAGATAAACAGAATAAGCTAATTAATGTATTTTCCATTTCCTCTTCAGGTCCTGGGCTACAATGAGAATCTTTTGGACTATCATGGTGAAGAGGTTATCAGGTTTCAATAAGGGATTTATCTTTGCAATTACAGTTCATTAACAGATTTATAAGGGAGGGAAGATGGCGAGGACCCACTAAGAGGGTTGTTCTGAATTTCTCCTCTTTTAATTACACAGCTATCTCTTGGACCAAAACTCTGTGAGAAATGGAGAAAAGTAGATCCACATCCCATCTGTTCCAGATGCAGAAGCAATTAATATGGGAGAAGATAGGAGCTGCTTAGGGCCTTCCTGCTAACAGAAGCCAAGACTGCCTTCTCCTCAGAGGTGCCTGTGTGGCTCTGAGGCTCGGCTGCTCTGCTTACCAGGGATGCAATATCTGGGAATTTGGGTCAGGATCAAGCTTGGTCTTCTATCGAACTACTGTTTCTTGGGCTCCCACTATGTGCTAGGTGCTTTACATATATTTTCCAGTTTAAATTTCACAGTGATCCATTTTTCAGACCCATTTTACAGACAGAAGAACTAAGGCAGACAGGTGTTGGGAGCTGGGAGGGTAATAAAAATTTTAGAGATGTTGAATGGAGGCTCAGAGACTTGCAGGATTTGCCTAAGACACCTGAGGTGGAGCTGCAATTTGAAGTCAGACATGTCATCTTCAGATTTCCTACTACTTCCACTCTCTCTTTGCTGCTATCTGGAGAGGTCTTCTGGGCCTCAGTTCCCCTATCTGGGAAATGGGCCCCAGAGACCAGACAGGATGAACCTGAGGGCTCTCTTAGGCTTTGGAGTGGTGTGTTAGGAGGAAAATGGGGGCCTGGAATGGCAGACTCAGAGCTGGTATGGAGGGGTCTGGCCCCAGGGGCTCTGTGGTCCAGGATTGAGGGGCCTGCAGTCTTTAGCACCGGGAGAAGGTTCAGACCTTGTTAGAGAGAGTTTGTTCCATTCCCATCACTTGAGACGCTTCAGTTACGTCTGAGTCCCTTTAATTTTCCGTTCTGAGTCTCCTGAGGCAGTCAGTGACCTCTGTCAAGGGGCAAACCTCAGGAAAGAAGATGGTACCTTCAGAGAAGACTGTACCCCTTCTCCAGCCAGGCCACCCTCCTGGATCTCTCATTTCCAGATGTCTGTGTGAGGATCCCTGATCTGACTACACTTGGTCTCACCAGCTTTCTGCTGTCCAGGGGTTTTACCAGACCTGGAGGGTGTGGTGGCAGCCCCAACCTGACAATGTGAGGGATACTGTGGGGGGGCCAAATAATGGTGACTAAGGGCACTCTGTGCCAGTCATCAATTTATCACAATTTGCTAAGGTCCCTGGGTTCTTCAAAGACCAGATAGTAAATATTTTAGGGTTGGTGGGCCAAGAGACAAAATCAAAGCTATTATGTAGGTAGTTATGTAACAAAAGACCAATTCTCCATAATTTTTATTGGTACAATGCAAAGCTTTATTCCTGAACACTGAAATTTGAATTTCATGGAATAGTCACGTGTCATGAAATCTTATTCTCCTCTTGATGAATTTTCAGTTATTTAAAAATGTAAAAACCATTCTTAGCTCACAGGCCACACAAAGACAGGCAACAGGCCAGATTTGACCTGCGGGCCTGTATTTTGCAGACCTTGATTTAGTGCCTCTCAGCTCCAAGTCCCCCTTCAGCACCTGCTCTGCAATAACGGACTAACTCTAAGCAGTTTACCTTTGCAGTGAGCACCATGTAAAGCTTTGTAAGTAGAGGGCATTGGAGGGACACTGAGGAGAAATTGTTCTGCATTGTTTTGCTTTTCCTTGTTCCTGCTGTACCCTAACTGCCTCTGTGTACCTGCCCACTAGCCTTGGCCCACCTGTGCCTCAAAGGGGTGTTTCCTGCTTGCCTGGAGACTGTGGCCAGCTCTGGCCAGGGCCCAGCAAACTTCTGCACCATCCACTGGACTGTGATGAGGTCTGAACCCCTTAGGTACTCTCCCTCTGCCCTAGGGTTCAGTTCAGATTTGTCCTTTCATCTTTATAGACATTCCTCTAATATAGTTTAATGATTCTTTATATTAAACTTCCCCTATTTGAATCACTAAGAGCCCCTGGGTGGTACAAAGTTATCGAACCCACCCAGAGGTGCCTTGGAAGAAAGGTTTGATGATCTACTTCTGAAAAATCAGCTATTGGAAACCATGGAGAACAGTTCTACTCTGACACACGTGGGGCTACCATGAGTTGAATCAACTCTATGACAACTGGCTGGTATTTGAATCACTGTATGATTTGTCTCCTGGATGAACTCTGACTGATACAGGCCTCAAGAATTCCCCCCAAGCGCCAAGGAGAAGATACTGACTTTGCAGTCCAATGACCTGAGTGTGAAAGTGGCTCGGTCCCCGAAGTGCTGCATGACCTTGACCATGTGCCTGCACCTCTCAGGGTGTCAGTGTGCTCATCTACGAAATGGGGAGAATGATTCCTTCTTCAGTGGGGTGTTGAGACTATGAAATGAGATGATGTCTGAAAAGTGCAGATCACAGGGTGTGGTGCCTGTTAGTGCTCAAGATGGAAACACTGTATTTACTGTTAGGTGGTTGGTTGTAAGGATAAAATAAGACAGTATATGACATTCTCAACACAGGGGCAGAAGAGGCACAAAACGTGCCCTTCTCCCTTTTTCCCTCTCTTTTTCCCTCCCTCCCAGCCCAGGCCACCCTAGCTCCCTCACTCAGGCCCTCAATGCCCAAGTTTCTTTCCCTGAGTCCCTGGGGCCCCAGCAGGCTCTGGGACCTGAGATGCCCCTGTAACTTGTGTCCTGGGAGCCATCTCTGTAGCCTGGTCTGTGCGGTTACTATAGCAGTGAGGTGAATGGATTGCTTTTATATGGCCCTTCTTGCCACGGTCTTACAACTTCCAAATAAGATGCTTGTGGCCCACTCAGAGGACTGAACAATTTGCTGATAATGCATATAAGGTGCATGGAATGCTTGTGGGGTAAGACCATGCAAATAAGGTGTATGGAATCCTAACAAGGGGATTGGTCAGTTTTGCCATCCCACTAGGCTTAAAATGAGCCATCCTAGAGGTAGAAAGGGGGGAACCTTACTATCACCAAGAATAGCCAGGAGGGGAGCACATTCTTTGGACCCAGGGTCCCTGTGCTGAGAACCTCCTAGACCCAGGAGACAGAGAGAGAGAAATAGAGAGAGCTGTAACACCAGAGACAGCCAAGACAGTGAGAAGCAGTGCCAGCAGACCCAGGTGACCTGCACAAGATAGCACAGTGGGCTTCCCGGCCCACAGAGTAAGGCGGTTAAAGTGGGTGTGTCAGCCCACAGAGTGAAAGACCTGAACCCCTTTGGGCAGGAGGCTTCCTGGCAGAGTGGGTTACCTCTGGGCACTTGACAGGGCTAGGCTTGCTGACCCATGGAGCAAGAGAGAGCTGAGTGCCTTTGGGCCGAGGCTTACTGGTGGAGTGGGGTACCCCTGGGCACTTATCGGCTGAGATAAAGAACTTTGAAACACTTGCCCAGGCAGAGGCTGAGAGGCCTAGGGCCAGAGAGAAGCTTGTTTGTGGCATGGCTGAGAAGAAGCTGTCCTGACCAAAAGAACTGTATCCTAAGTCATTCATGATCCTAAATTTTAACCTGTTAATTCCCTAATAAACCCCATAATCGTGAATATGGTCTGAGTTCTGTGTGGTTATTGCAACAAATTATTGAACCCAGCAGAGAAGTAGAGAGTGCCGTGAGAGGGACGGCTGGTGTCAGAATAGGTAAAAAGGTTGGAGAAAGCAAGTATGTCAGATCTCTGCCTTATAGGAATCAGTCTTGGGTTGATGTTGACTTTGATCTTTGATTCTCCCCCCTTGTGAAGTTAGAGGAGGTCAGACGTCCATGCCACCATTTTTACAAGCAACCGTCTTAGCTTGGGGCAGGAAGTGAAAAACAGGCCATATCGCTAATGAGCCTGCACAGTTCTGCTCTGTCCTGATGGCTGTGGCTTCAGAAGGCAGCTCCACACTGGAGGTGCTAGCCATGGTTTGGGGCCTTGAGTCAAAGACCTGCCTTAGTCCGGTGGCTGAGGGATGCCCTTCTGGTCTTGTTCTGCCAGAGGAGGCAGGAAAGTGGAGGGGAAGGACATTCTGGCCAGGCCCGAGGGTCATGGGAGGCCGACTGATGGGTGCTCTCTGCCAGGCAGGCCCCAGTGGTGCTGCCACTCCTTATACTCACACACCCAACCTCTACCCTGCTGGCTTCAGAGGACTTTACTGTCTGATCACAACCTTGTTTCTCCCTCTGCACTGGAGATGGTTCATCTAGGCAGGGGTGTGTGTGGGGCTGGGTGAGTGTGTGGTGATGAGTGCACTGATGGGATCTGCTGGGTGGGTGGATGAGAGTATGTCTACATTCAAGGGGTGGGCATTTGAGAACCCTGCCTGCCTCTCCCCAACCTGGCCAGGTGGGCCCCTCATGGCCAAGAACCAGCTTCCTGAGTCCAGGTGAGGCCTGGAAGGTTGGCTTGGGGCTCAGGCCTCAGAAGTTCCCTCCCTGATCCTCCCTCAGTGAGTCACGCTGTCACCAGCATCAGCTCCCTCCTGGTTTCCTGAGGGAGTCACTTGCTGCCTGGATCCAGCAGTGAACAGAGGCAGCTGAGAGGGGCCAGGCCCCAAAGAGCTCCCAGCAGGGTATCTGAGGCCCACTGTGGGTGGGTTGTGGCTTCCTTTCAAGTGGCAGGATGTTGCAGGAGGCCCTGGGCTCGTCCTGGCAATTCAGCAGTGAACAGGGCAGAGGAGTCCCTGCCCTCAAGGAGCCCCAGTCATTAAACAGGGGGAGGTGGGAGCAGCAGCCCCTTTGGGTCCTGGAGGTAGAGCCAGGCTGGCCTGGCCAATCCAGCTTCAGATTGGAAAAGGTTGGAACTATCTGGGCCTACAGCCTCGGTATGTGTAGCGGTGGAAGCCTCTGCCTCAGCTTCACTGGGTGACAGAGCCTCCCCGGCCTGCTTACAGGAGCTCAGTCCTGGCTAGGAGAGGGGGGTGGCTTGTCTCCATCCCCACGGCCAAGTCAGCTGGGCTCTGAGTTCCAGGTCCCTCCACTGCAGGCAGCTCCGGGACCCCAACCATCCTGCTCTGTAGGCCCTGAGGTTGGGAAAGAGGAGGGTCCGGCCCCCTCCAGAATCCCAACCCCCCCCGCCTATTCCTCACCTCTCCCTTTCCCTGGATCAAAGTCCTTTGCAGAGAAAACTGACCTGAACCCGGCAGGACAGCCAGCTCCTCAGAGCCCATGGAGCTTGCACAGATTAAACAGGGGAAGAGAAGAAAGGGCCTCCATGGCGGAACAGGCCAGTAGATCACGAAAAATAAACGGACGTGAAATGAGAGTGGCTCCTCGCTTCCCGCTTCTGCTGCTTTGTTCTGCATGAGACACACCGGAAAACGTCTTCTGGCAGCCAAGGCTGTGCCCACCATCTTCCATGTAAAGGGCATCCCCCAGGGACAAGTGCCCGGCTGGGAGCACATCTGCCAAGGTGCTGTCCTCATGAGCTCTGTTACCTGGGGCTTCAGGACCCTTTGACCCACTCAGCAAATGGGGGGGAGGGGTGCAGGGTCCCTGAGATGCGTTACCTGTTACCTGGGTTTTAACAGTAGCAGGGGTGTGGCCTCACTTGCTGCCCTGGGTCTGGGGGGTAGGGTGTGGGAGGAGAAAAGTTGAGGGAGGAGGCAGGTCCAGCTGTTTCTTCGGACTGGGAGCGGGGAAGTCCTCAAAGAGAAGTCCAAGAGATAGTTTGTAAACTAGTGTCAAGGACCAAGGCCTTCCTGGGGAGGGTTTATATATCTAGGCAGGTTAACCAGGCTTAGGTTGGGGGCAGGCGCAGGTGGAAGCTTCTGGGATGATTGGTTCACCCCCTGAGGGCCCAGGGTCCTGTGGGGGAGAGACTGCGGTGAGGCAGGTGAGGACAGGGTGGAGGGGTTGGAATCAGGGGCTCCCAGGGACTCCACATTTTAATGCTGAGAGGAGCTTGGAGATAGTTGGCCCAATGTCCTTCTATAGAGGCTAAAATTCAAGAAGGGAGGGTCTTAGAGTCTTGATTCTTTCATACACTTGGCAGACCTATTCAAGGCATCTGAGATGCAGAAGTCTCAGAATTATACCACCTTTCATAGACTCAAAGACACCTTAATGGAATCTTTGATTCAAAGAATCTGAGAGTCTTATTCCTGTCACAGAATCCTGGAAGTACAGGATCACAGACGAACTTATGGACTCTCAGGACCAAAGAATCTCAGAATTAAATTGCTCAGAAAGACTTGGAGCTGGAATTAGAATCTGGAATGCAGGAAATGATCTGCAATGCTCCCTGTAGTGCAGGAAGCCCTCTCTTCATTGTCACATAACTTGAACTCTTCTAGGGACGGGGAGCTCACCATCTGGCAGGACATGTCCCACTGTTGGGCATATCCTCCCTCCTTGTGCCCTCCCCCATGAGGAGCTGAACATGTAGAGAAGTGAATTGGACCCCAACATAGAGGTTTAAACTGGCCAAACACAGCTTGATCCTTGGTGAAAGGAGTCTGTTTCCCTCCAGGGCAGTCGGGCACCAGGAGACAGGGACATGGTGGGACCACTCAGCACTCCTGACTCACTTCAGTTCACTTTTCACCAAGCAAGTCAGAGATGAATCTAGTCGGCTCCTCGCCTCAAGGAGGGACCAGTCAGGGACAGAGGCAGAGAGACGGGAAACAGCCTTAAAGAAAGGATGGTTGGTAGTGTCCTGTGGGGGTGTGGGAGAAGGAGAGATGCCCTTCTCGGGGTCAGGTGGTGACCAGAGATGGGGGTGGGTGGAGCAGGGGGAAAAGCCTGGTCTGTGGGTCAGTGACCAGTCAGCACTATGCCACTGACCACTGGGAAGCTTTGGGAAAGTTACTCAATGTCTCAGAGCCTCAGTTTCTCCTTCTGTAAAACGGTCTAATGAAGCCCACCTTGTGTGAGTGGTGCCTGGGCTTGGTGGGATCCACTGAGAGCATGCAGTCACCTCCCTGCCTGGCCCTGGGCACAAGGCAGGTGGCAAAATGGATAAGCTCCCTTTCTTCTCTCCCTCCTTTCTCTACCTGAGCCTTGGGGGATAAGCAGGGTTTCTCTAGATGGAGATGTGGGAAAGGCATTCCAGGTAGGGAGAAGAGCCTGTGCAAATGCCTGGGAGCACAGGAGTGTCTGGAGTATTTGGGGAGCAGCAGGTAGTGTTCTTGGGGTGTCAGGATGTGGAGTGAAGCAGGAAGCACAGAGTAGGGGGCAGTAAGCTTGGATGCCACTGTCCAGGAGAATAGAGGGAAGGTGCTGGGAGCCCTAGAGGTGAAGGTGGCCTCCTAGCAGGGACACTCCCACCTTCTTTGCCTGGGAGTGGGGACAAAGTGTGTCAGTGCAGCAATCCTATGTTCTGGGACCTTCCCTCTCCTCCCCCTCCTCCCAATCAGGCAGGGGCAGAAAAGTTGAGCCAAGTGAAAAACCACTGAAAACTATCATCTGAAAAGGTGAGATGCGTTCCTAGTCAAATCTCAGCCCTCCTTCCCCACGATGGAGTTATTTGATGGTAAAACTGAGCACGGAAATATTTAGCACAATGTACAGGGAGCTTTGGAGTTTTACTCTGACTTAAAGAGCTGGGTTTTATTCAGTTCACTTCAAATGTAAGCTGGAGCTAAGGGAGGTCTTGTCTCTTTATGAACGTGGGGCCACGGCCCCTGCGTGGGTCTGATGTGAGAATGAATCGTACCAGCCAGTGTGGAGGCCGGACCACAAAGATGGGTGGAGAGTGGTGGCCAGGAGTGTGGCCTGGCTGCCTGGACTGGGGTCTCAGCTCTGTCCCTAGGAGCTGCGTGACCTCAGGCAAGTTCCCTGACCTCTCTGAGCACCCTGGTATTCTCAATCCAGCTATTCAGACTTTCTCCAGATGTGAGCAAGCCCCTGTCCTTGTGCCTTGACTGGGAGAAAACACGTGATCTCTCCCAGGCTACTCAAATGTGCTGGGAATTATAAGAACTCAGCGGTACTTCATCTGGGTCTCATGACCCTGGAGCCCCAGATCCCTGCCCCACCTCCTCCACCTAGGTCACTAAGGGCTCCCATTGGACCCTGGAGGCCAGGTCTGAGCAGCCTGTCTATGTGACCTGGGCCAGACCACCTGCCCTCGCTCCGCCCCGCCAGCCCTTTCCCCGCTGGGGAGGGTGGTCTGAGCTCCGACAAGGCTCTGGGATGGGGAAGGTTCTGCCTCTGCGGCATCTTTTCTGAACGTACAGTCTTGTCATTCACCCTGTTACTCAGGGCCCTGTTTTTATCAAGATGTGCTGTAGCACAAGAACAAAAAATAACAAATGTTTTTTATTTCAGAAAATTAAACATGGGGTCCTTTCCCCTTGAACCTATTCTTCTCACAGAGAGGTGCTGGGTGGGGCTAGGATGAGGCTGGATGGGCTTTCCAAAATCCATTTTATCTGTTTCTATGGTCCGAGGGCAAGGTTGGATGTAAAATGTTCAACTCCTTCTCTCCTCCTCCCTCTGTCACACCCAGTCTAATGAACTGGGTCTGTTGACTCTACCTCAGAAACATCCCTGGAACCACTCCAGGTTTGGACATGGGCCTTGACACTTAGTGGGGGTGACCTTGGACACATTCCTTGACCTAACTAAGCCCCAGATTCCTCCTTGGAGACTACCAAAGTGGTCACCCATGGGGGCTGGGATGTTCTGATAAGGAGCAGGTATACAATGCTCAGCACACAGTAGGTGGTCAGTGATTGCTAATTCATGAGTCAATTCTGTCCTCCTTCCCCTCCTCATGCCACAGTCACCAAGCCCCATCCATGCCACCACCTGCCTCGTGATGGGATCTGCCTCCTTCTCTAGCTCTGCTGTACTATAAGAACCTGAATCTCATTGTAAAAAAGTGCCAGTTTTCCTTCCTTACTGCGGATACTGACTCTAGGCTGCAGAAGCTGGTATAAGGGGCATTTAGGGGAATGGTAGCTCTGGCTGGGAGCCACTATAGCAGACGGCCCTGTCCAGGGCACCATCATGTCCACAGATGACTGTGACAGTCTCCCACCTGTCCCCCTGCCTTGATCTCCCCCATTCATCTCCCCCTACTGAGTTGTTGCCTTAAAGGCAAATCCAATCAAGACATCTACCACAAGAAACAGAACAGAAGACAAACAACGAAGTCTCCCTGCTGCCTTCAGGGTAATACACACTGTAAGGTTCAGCATTCTATGCCTTTCCTGAGTCAACCTCATCTACTCCTCATTTCTTGCTGTTGCCCCAAAGTGCCACATAAGATTGTCCTTCCTCAATGTCTGGGTTGGCCATGTAATGGGGGGGGTGGCAGGGTCAGAAAAGCAGATGAGTTGGGAAGGACTTAGGAAAGGTCTTACAAACTCAGCAAAACTGCACTAGGTGCCACCTCCCCTCCCTTCTTCCCTCCCTTTGAGGTCCAGGGCATCCAGCCATCCTGGTAGAGGGGGCTCAGCTGGCTCCCCAATCCTATCTCTTGTCTCTCAGCTTGGCACCCTCCTTCCCTTGGAATTGTTGCTTTGCTGGGTGGAGTTTCTGCTAATCCATGGGCTGGACCCCCAGCGTTTCCTGCGCTGAAGCTCCTTAAGAAGAAATTCACACCGTGGAACAATTCCTGTTTTCCAGAGAGCAGGGAGATGTTTGGCCAGCGTCTTCCTTGTCGCCTTTGAAAACCTCCATCTCTGAGCACTGCAAAAAAGGAATCGGATCGTGATTAAAGGAAGACAGCACCATTCTGAGATGGCGTTTCCCCGTTCTCAGAGAGAGAGTGTGAGAAGAAAAGAGAGACAAAGGCCACGCAGTGCTCGTTTGTGTTGGGGGTCGAAGTACAGGGCTTCGAGAACACACGGCCAGGCCTCCGTGATGCCAGGAGGGGAGCAGAGGGTGACCGTGGGTGAGACCAATAAAACCTGCAGAATTAGAGATTCATTTTGAGAACTCTGATATCTGGACACATTCTACTCTCCACGCTGCTTGGCTGTGGTGGAAAGTTAATTTGTTCAAAGAAAATAAAATGTGCCGCCAAGCTCTCCTTGGCCTGGGTACAAATGCCGGTTCAGCAGAGTGAGGCAGTTTCTGTGCAAATGGCCCTCCGACCCAGTTGCTGTCACACCAACTGCAGGCAGAAATAGCTCCAGGGCTGTGGGCATGAATGTGACTCCTAGGGCAGAAGAACCTGGATCTTATAGCAAAAAGGGGCCAGTTTTCCTTCCTCACTGTAGATGCTGATTCCAGTCTGTAGGGGCAGGTCCAAGGGGCATTTAGGGGAATGGGAACTCAGGTGGGGAGCTGCTGTAGCAGACGACCGTTATGTCTCACCAGCCTGTGCCTGGAAATGCTGCCATGTAACAGGAAAAGATAGATCTGAGCAGCTCAAAGTCCCTCCTGCACCTGAGGAATTGCCAACCCTTACCCCCGACCCCCAAACTGAGAGTCCCTAGGATGTCCAATGTGGGCTCAAAAACCAACCCATCAGCTATGACCATGTGTGGAGGCCGCTGTCCTTCCCTCTGTCACTAATCTCTGCTCAGGAAGCCTCTAGAGGAGCCTCCAGTTGCCCCTGCTGGACACCCTCCCCAATGGGGATGGCAGTGCCTGTGTCAGGGGACTGGGTCCTCATGCTCCTGAAACTGTCCGACCTCTAGTTACAGACTGAGGTCAGGCTCCACACAGAAGTGGGAGAATGCCCCTCCCAGCTCCATGACACAGTCTCCTGAGTGCTGAGCACCTAGCACTGCCAGCCCCTCCAACAGTGAGGCTGTAGAGAGAAACAGAAGGCACCTGTCCCTGCCCTCAGGGAGTGTGCATCTGGTGGGCACAGAGGCCTAGAGTCCCAGGAGCTGCAAGAGCTCATGTTTGTCCGCTCCCTAAACCCCGCTTCTCCCGGGGTAGGAACAACCATGCCCCTGAGTGTGTGAATGGCTCCACATACCTGGCCAGGGTATGTGCTGGCCTCCTGCCAACGTTCAAGTTCACCTGTGTGGACGGGTCAGGAAGACAAACATAAAAACAAATAAATTATAACCCGCTGATAGTGGCCCCTAGAGGGGAAGTTACGTGTTTTAGAAGCAGTGGAGAGGAGGAGATGATTTACTGTACATGGAATGGGAGAGGGCAGGGAGGATTTTGCAGAAGAGAA
Organism: Trichechus manatus latirostris; assembly: GCF_000243295.1. Classification (NCBI taxonomy): domain Eukaryota; kingdom Metazoa; phylum Chordata; class Mammalia; order Sirenia; family Trichechidae; genus Trichechus; species Trichechus manatus. Next base: position 28,122,338 of record NW_004443951.1, on the reverse strand, counting down.
GGAGAACTTTAATCTGGGCTTTGAAGGATGAATAGGAGTTTGCAGAATAGGCAAAAGTGGGGAAGATTTATCCATGTGATGGAAAGAAAGCAGATATGGGCACAAAGGCGGGTGGGTGGGGAGAGCTCCTGGAGGGAGAACATAGCAATACCCACACCCAAGCCTGGGGCTTCTCTGTTCTCTCAGGTAAAAATTGAAGTCACTGGTGGAGAGTGAAAAAGGTTGAGGAGAGAGGAGAAGTTGTGTAATATAAAGCCAGAGAGTGAGTGGTCTAGGGGGACACAGTGGGCTCACCGGGCAGCAGCAGGCCCACGTGAGGTTGCTGGGTTTGGATGTGTGGTGGTGGTGTTTTCTCCAGGTGTGTTCAGCTGCCCGGGTGCAATGTGGAGGGGTCAGAGAGTTGAATTTAACTGGGGCTAGGATTTTGCTGGAAAAATCCAATAGGAGGAGGGAGGGACAAGAGAGTTGAGGGTGTGTAAGTGAATAACTACAATAATGGACTGTGTGATCTTGGCTGGGACAGGAGGGAAGCGGGAGCAGCAGGGAGGTGAGAGTGGGAAAAAGAGGGAGAGGCCATGGCTTTAAGTCCCGCTAAGAAGGAAAGTGCCTGGTGAGTAGGGTTCTTAGGAGATGGGGTTGGAGTGTATGCATGGGGTGCAAGACCATCGGGAAGGGCAGCTGAGTGGGGGCAAGATCCCTGGAGAAGAGGAGGGCAAGAAACCAAGAGAGCAGGGCATAGACAGGTCACCCACGTGGATACTGAACTCGCCAAGAATTGGAAGAGGAGGTTTGCTATGGCCTCTGGGCCAGCTTTTTTGAGCAGCCAGCCCGACACAGTGCTGAAGCCCTTAAACGTGGCTGTAAACTTCTAAGTTCCTCCTCAGTCATGACACGATGCATTTGTTCATATCAGCCCCAATTCCATCCACAGCAGGAGCTCTTTCCCATTTTTATGTACAGGGAAAATCTCAGGGAGTGGGTTATAGACTGAATTGTGTCCCCCAAAAAGTTATGTTCAAGTCCTAACCCCTGTACCTATAAATATGACCCTGTTTGGAAATAGCAGTTTTCTTTTTTTATGTTAATAAGGCTATACCAGAGTAGGGTGGGTCCTAAACCTCATCTCTTCTGAGTGGTATCTTATAAAAAGAGCAGACTAGACACAGACACACTCAGTGGCAGACAGAGGCCGTGTGAAGATACATTTATAAGAACCAAGAAATGCCCAGGGCCACAGAAGCAGAGAGAGACAAGGATCTTCCTCCTGGAGTCCACAGAAAGAGAGAGCCTAGCCCTGCTGACATCCTGAATTTGGACTCCTAGCCTCCAGAACTATGAGAAAATACATTTCTGTTCTTTAAAGTCACCAGCTTGCGGTGGTTTTTGTTATGGGAGCAGTAGGAAACTAAGATAGTGGGCATTGGAGGGGCCCCAGACCCTCAGGCAGGGCTGGGAGCAGTGACCTAGGACACTCTGAGACCAGCACAGCCTTCTGCTGAGCTGACAGCTCTGCTAGTCTGAGGGTATGCTGAGAGCTGAACCTGTAGGTGGGTGCAATTAGCCAAGTTGTGTCAGGACTAATTTTGCATCTATATGACTTTTCATTGATCTCTTGACAGGGACAGTTTTCTGCCTTGTGAAGTGACAAAAATGGCTTATTTTAGCTGATGAAGTGGTGTCCCAGGATGGTCTGTGACTGAAGGCAGCAGGAAGGAGGGACAGACTCTGGACTGGGAGGCAGAAGATCTGGGCAGATGCTGCTCTAATGCTGACCAGCTGTGTGGCCCTGAGCAAGTTGCTGTCTCTGAGCCTTTGTTTCATAAAATGTCAGCTCAGAAGACTCTTAGAGATAAACCTGCCCATTCTTTATGAATGGGGAAGCTGAACATGAAGAGGGAAGTGACTTGCAGGAGGCCTGGTAGCAGAGGTCATCAGCTGGGAGCAGAGCCTGCACTTCCTGGGCCACCCCTATGGCAGGGGGGCTTTGGAGTCACAAGAGTGGATCTGATTCCAAGGACCTACTCCCAGTTGGATGACTTTGAGCAAGTTACCTGGCTTCTCTGGGCCTTAATTTCTTCATCTCAGGAAGCTGTTTCCCAGAAAAGCAATTCTTCAAAAGGATGGGCTTGCCTTTCAACAGTGATCACTGAAAGTCTCTCTTTTTGCAGATTTAGGTCCTGGCCCTTTGCTGCCACTGCCCTGTCCTGTCTCTGACTCTCCAGTGAGACAGTCGCTTGGTTTCTCTGCCCGGACCAAGACTAATGTTTCTGCGTGTCAGGGCATCTAATGGATCATTGGGCAAATTGATTTTTGGTAAATTGGTCATTTGATGAATTGACTATTTGCTAAATGGATTTTCAGCAAATTAACCCAGAATCTCCACTTCTTAGGGCTGTTCAAAAGATGAAATGAGATAATATTTGAGAAACATTTAGCACAGGGCTGGCCCATTTCAGTACTCACTAAATGTTCCCCTTCTCTTATTGTTGTCATAGCGACCCTATGATAATAAGGTGGCTATGAGTCAGAATAATACAGGGTCGCTGTGAGTCAGAATTGACTGAAGGCGATGGTGTTATCGGTTTATTATTATTATTGATGTTGTTGTTGGTGTGGTAGTGGTGAAATATTGCAGATGTTGGGCAAATAGGGGGAAATACCCTAAACATGATGGAGGAAGCGGTGGAGCCCTGACTTGGCTGGGAGGGGGGTGAGCAGGAGCAGGGCAGAGCCTGCGGACCAGCAGGGCCTGACCCCAGCAGAGGCCCCGGGTAGGGACCATGCCAGGGACCAGATGACAGAGATGGCCAAGCTCAGGCTCTCTGAGCAGGGACCGAAGAATTGGGCTGGGATTGCTGAAATCTATTCCCTCTCTCCACAGCGTTGGTCCTTGAGCCCAGGGAAGGACCAGCCTGAGGGCACGGGTAGGGGAGCCAAGCACTGGGGCTCTCCCTCCGGGTTCTGATGAGGCCTGCCTCCCTGGAAACTTCCTTTTCTAAGGGTCTTTTGGCTCTGTCACTAAGAGCTGCAGAACAAACCCTACCCACAGGCTGAGCTCACCAGCCAACACTGATGCTTCTTGAGTTAACACGGCCTCCCTTGCACTATTAGCACATTATTCCCCTTGGGTTCAGGGTTAACTTCTCCTCATCTGCTGGGAAGGGGCTATCCAGACTTCACCCCAGCTCTGGCTGTGAGCCTTGGCAGTTCAGCCTCTAGACCTGGGCCACGTGTCTGCCCAGAGAAACCTAGGCTCTTCTTTCAGCTCAGGACCCGGAGACTCCCTCTCCCCAAAGTATAAAGGGTGTTGTTGGGCTTCCAGTCAGGTGCTGCTTTTCTTTTCTGTGTTCCTGTTGCTCCAGGCAGGTTTCAAGTCTGAGCCTGGACTCCTCACATACTTTTCAATTATACTGGACAAATACATTCCCTTTTTGCTTAAGTTGGTTTAGGTTGGCTTTACTATCACTTGCAACCAAAATATTTTAGATAACTGTCCACATTGCTCTGTCTTTGCTGGGAGGCGCTGTGGCCACAGGAACTCCTGCTGAGCTCTGAGTTTCCTCCCATAGTATCACTCACCCACCACAACCCTTTGAGGTTCTCACCATTTTACAGATGAGGAATGCTAATGCCCACCTGCCCAAGGCCACAAACCAAGAAGTGGTCAAGTCACTCTCCTGGGCCCAGTTCTCTTCCCTCCCAGCTCAGTGTTCAGTCTCTTAGGTGTCAGAGGACAAAGCTCAGGAAAGCCCCTGTCCCCACCCCCAGGTGAGTGTATGGACCTGTCCAGAGAGAGTCAGGGCCTCCAACCTGGCAGATTAGATCGGGATTGGGCAGAACCTGATTTGGGTGCTGAAATCTGAACATTGGAAAGCCGGATGTAGACAGGAGAATTTAAAAAAGGTAATAATCACAAAACGTCCTTTAGAGTTGATATGCTGTTAGAAATCCTTTCAAAAAATGAAATTAAAGGATTGTGCTCTCTCTCTGCTTTAGAAGACACTATCCCCTCTCTTGTCCGTACTCTTCACTCTTCCTCCAAGGGAAATTCCACCTCCTCCTTCCTCTTTCTCTCCTCCATCCCCCAGAGCTGTAACCTCTGAGGTTCTAGGTAGGCAGAGAGCTCCCTACAAAGCCCTGCTCAGTCTCACTTGGCCTGTGCTGGGCCCCTCCTCCCGGGCCATCACTTTCCCTACCTGTCCAGGAGACATTGCATGAGCTGAGCTGAGCAGTCAGCACCCTGACACATCTCCCCTCCCCCACCTTCTCCACCTCCTGACATGGGGGCGACCAGGGTCTCAAGGGCTGCAGACTGAGGCTCCTCTGCCCCTCTGGAGTAATTGTTGTTGTGTGCCATTATATGGATTCTGACTCACAGCGACCCTATAGGATGGAGCAGAACCTCCCCATATGGTTTTCAAGGCTATAATCTTTACAGAAGCAAATTTCTACATCTTTCTCCCTTAGGATGGCTGAGGGTTCGAACCGCCAACCTTTCTATTATCAGCTGAGCACTTTGACCACTGCGCCATCAGGGCAGGAAACCACATGAGGCAGTTCTACTGTGTTATATAAAACCGCTGTGAGCCCTTGTGGCCCAGTGGTTAAGTGCTGGGCTACTAATTGAAAGGCCTGCAGTTTGAACTTATTAACCGCTCAGCTGGAGAAAGATGTGTCAATCTGCTTCCGTAAAGATTACAGCCTAGGAAACCCTACGGGGCAGTTCTACCTTGTCCTATAGGGTCACTATGAGTCTACTCGATGGTAACAGCCCTGTTTGTTTGTTTGTAACGGAACTAACAACAACAATGGTTGATCAAGGATTCCCTCTCCGCCTCATCCCCCAAGCCTCTGTCACTTGGCAGTGGTGGAGGCAGGAAGGATTTCTATTTTCTATTTCCTGGCTGTTCCCAGCACTACTGGTTCTAGGAATGGGGACATTTAGGAAGAAAAAGGAAGCTGAGGCTAGATCTGCAATCTCTTATTAAAACAAAAAAAATATTTTTAAAGATTTTGAGCCACAAGAATCAGTTGGCATTAACTGATGCCTACTGTGGGCTGGACCTGAAACCACAGAGCTGGAATCAAACCCAGGTGTGTCCACCCCTGGTCTCTGGCTCTTCCCTCTGTGGGGGCTGCCTCTGAGGTATGGTCACTCATTCACTAATTCCTTCACCAGGAGCCAGGCTCAGTCAACAGAGCCTGGCCCTTGGGAGGCATGGGGTCAGTGGGCCTAGAGGGGTACAGACGGGTTGTGGGGGGAAGCCACTGACTTAGCAAGATTGGGGATGGGGTGACAGGGGGAGGTAAATTGGCCAAGAGGTACAGAAACCCACTAGGGTGGGCTTAAGCCAAAGGCAGGGAACTTATTATGTGAATGAAGTCGGGGTGGGCAGGGGACACAGGTCTACCAGGAGGGTGGCAGCAGAGGCTGAGGAAGAAAGACTACCTAGACCCCTCTCCTCTCTCATGCCTGCTCCCTCCCTCTGCAGTCCAGCCCTCTCTTTCCAGCCCACTTGGGGGGTAGACTAGGCTGACAAGGCTCTGTCTCCCAGCTCTAAACAGACTGGCCTGCTGCTCTCAGGCCCAAGTTCAAATGTAAATCTGATTGGTCTGGCTCTGGTCAAGTGCCCAGCTGTGTTCCACTCAGCAACAGCAAAGGGGAGTGGTCATAGTGCAAACACAGCTGTAAGGGCTCATCCCTGGGAGTCCCAAAGGGGAGAGAGGGAACCGTGCTTGAGAAAGGGAGGTTGTTGAGAGCTGGGCAGGCACCTGGACGGTCAGCCCTGGAAGGCACGATGGCCAGAAGGGGTGCTACTGTGCCAAGACAAGGAAGTGAAAAGCTAGACTATCATCAGGCAGCTGAAGGCCTGCCTGAAGCTGATGTGGAGGGTTATTTTGTTTCCATCCTCACACAAAGAAGAAAGATCTTTCCCAGAAAGAACACTATTCTCTTTTACAACATCTGATTTTTTTCTTTGCTATACTTGTCATAGCATGTAACGATTTAATTTATTTGTCTCGTTCCTTGATTAGCATCCTTCGTCCCCACTGGAATATCTGTCCCAGGAGGAGGAGCCCTGTCTGTCTTATTCACTGTCATCGTTGCAGTGCCTGGAACTTGCTGGGCCAAGCAAAGGTGGGTGATTTCTGTGTGTGGAATGAATGAATGAATAAACAAATGAATGAACAGAGAACAGGAGTCTCAAAACAGAAGGAAGTAACACCCCTGGCCTTGTATTTTATTTAAGTAGTTGTCACACAGAAAGTCCTTATCAACAATAGCACTAACACTCAGTGTACACTCAGCATGCGCAGGCCTGTGCTGAGCGCTTTACACATACAGTCACATTTGAGACTCACAGCAACCCTCCGAGGAGGGGAGGGTGCCCTCACCAGTTCACAGAAGCAAAGTGAACTACCCGGGCCACGGAGCTGGTGAAGAGCAGGGCCAGGACTTCAGCCCCGGCCCATCTGACTCCAGGTTCAGCTCAGAGCCACACTGTGCTGCCCTACTGTGTGACAGGCCCTGTGCCGGGGACATGAGATGAAGGAGGCCTGTCCTGCCCCCAAGGGGCCCACAGGGAGGTGGAGGCACAAGAGTGAGTGGAGTTTGTATTTGCATTTGGTGGTTCCCCTGTCTAGACCTCACTCTAGAGATGGGGAAACTGAGACCTGGATTGGGTCAGGGGCTTGTCCAAAGTGAGAGTCCTGTCCTCCAGGAAGGAGTGAGAATGGAGGAAGGGCTGAAGCTCTGGGTGAGTCGGGTGGTGTTTGTGCACTGAGGATGCTGGCTGAGGGGCTTGTACCCCAGGAGCTTCCCAGGGCCCGTGGCAGGCTTGCGCAGGGTGTGACGTCACCTGTGTGGATTCCTGGGAATTAACTGGGCAGCCACGTGGGGTGGATGGAGGGAGAGATGGGAGGGAAAGCTACTTCCTTAAATTCAGGTCATGTAGACATGTTGTTACAGCAGGTGGTTGAAAAGAAAAAAAAAATTACAGAAAACCACAGCAACAACAGCCCCAACCTGGCTAAGTATCCATCAACATGGAGTTTGATTTGTATTGCAGACCTAGAGTTTTTTATAAATGACATGTTATAAAATCTTCACTTTGTAGGAAGGAAGGGAAGGAGGGCAGAGGCCCAGTGCTGGGCATAAAAGTCACGGAGGGATGAAGGTGGCTTTTGTTTCTCATCTACTCCCAGGAGTCCTCCCAGGATTCAGGGAAGGGGGCTGGCAAATGGTGGTAAGATTGGTCACTTCCAGAGGTGAAAGGGGCTGGTGACAGTGTTGCCCATTTACGGTGGCCTTGCCTGCCTGGGATAATGACCTGATTGTTCAAATATCCCAGAATCCTCCTGAATGTATGTACCCCAAGAGCAGGGACCTAGAGTGTCTTCTCCACTGCTCATTTCCAGTGCTTATCACACTGCCAAGCACATAGTAATCAGTTGCCATCAAGTTGACTCCAACTCATAGCGACCCCATGTGTGTCAGAATAGAACTGTGGTCCGTGGTGTTTTCAACAGCTGATTTTTCAGATGTAGATCACCAGGCCTTTCTTTTGAGGTGTCTCTGAGTGAACTTGAACCACTGTTATGGATTGAACTGTGTCCCTAAAAATGTGTGTCAACTTGACTAGGCTATGATTCCCGGTATTGTGTGATTGTCCACCATTTTGTCATCTGATGTGATTTTCCTATGTGTTGTAGATCCTACCTCTATGATGTTAATGAGGCAGGATTAGAGGCAGTTATGTTAATAAGGCAGGACTAAATCTACAAGATTAGGCTGTGTCTTAAGTCAATCTCTTTTGAGATATAAAAGAGAGAAGTGAGTAGAAAGACATGGGGACCTCATACCACCAAGAAACAAGAGCCAGGAGAATAGCACATTCTTTCAACCTGGGGTACCTGTGCTGAGAAGCTCCTCAACAGGGGGAGATTGAGACCTTCCCCAAGAGTTGACAGAGAGAGAAAGCCTTCCACTGGAGCTGGTACCCTGAATTCAGACTTTTAGCCTCCTAGACTGTGAGAGAATAAATTTTCTTTGTTAAAGCCATCCACTTGTGGTATTTCTGTTATAGCAGCACTAGATAACTAAGACAGCCATCAACCTTTTAGTTAACAGCCAAGAGCATTAACCATTACATTACCCAGGGATTCCCCAAGCATGTAGTAGGTGCTCAATAAATACTTGGTAAATAAATAAATGAAGGTAAAGTCCCTTACATTTCCCCAGCATTTTTCTAAGTAGGAGGACTTGACTTCATTCCATGCTCACCCAGGCCAGGGATTGGGAGTCCAATTTTAAAAGCAAAGTGCTCCCAATTTGGAGAGGTTTCACGATTCACCCAGTACCCCATGGGGCTCAACTGGGACTTGAACTCAGGACCCTGGGCATCCAGATTACTCTGTATTATATGCTAGGGGTGCTGTTCCATTCAGTGGGCCAGGGTGCACTCTGGGCACAGACAGACCTAGGTTCAGGTCCTAACTCCGCCTTTTCACAGGTTGTGTTATGGTGGGGGACTTAGCCTGTTTGGGTCTCAGCTTCTTTTCCTGTGAAATGAGAATGACAGTAATTCTACTTCACTGGACAGTTGTGAGGGTTAAATGAGAAATGAGTGCAGAGCAAGGTTCTCAACCTCAGTGCTAGCAACATATTTGGGGCCAGGCAATTCCTTGTTGTGGAGACTGTCCTGTGCGTTTTAAGTTTTTTAGCAGCATCCCTTGCCTCTATAATCTAAATGCCAGTGGCACCCCACCCCCCAGGTGTGGCAACCAAAATGTCTCTAGTTTTTGCCAAATGTTCCCTGAGGTGCAGCATCACCCTGTGTGAGAATCCCCTGAGTAGAGCACTGAGCACAGAGCTGGGCACACAGTGAGCAAGGAAGGACTACTATTTACTTTTATTATCATAGTGACTAATCCTGGGGCCAGGGAAGGGGTCTGGCCTGTCTTGTTCACTGCTGCATGCCTGGTGCCTGCACAGGGCCTGGCACACAGTAGGTGCTCAGTGCATGGGACTCAACTCCAATGGCAGTGGCCTGGGGTCCCCTCCACAGCTGGGTGGAGCCTCCTCTACTTGACGCTCTTTTGCCAAACATGGCAGCAACAGAATCACATGATTCACAAAGAAGGGCAAATTTCGAGGGATTCTCAATCTCTCTCCATTATCAACTCTAGTGACTTAAGGTGTCAGCAAAGCTCTGGCAGAGCTGGCAGCAAAATGACAGGAAGCCAAGGTCTTGGCGCCCTTTGCTCTGGCTTTTACCCACATGAGTTCATGTGGCTGGAGCCCAGGATGTCAGTCAGCTGGAAAAATGTCAAAACTATATTAAATCACAAGGCATGAGTGAGCAGTAAGAGAACAGTCGTCACCCACCTCCTGCCTGTCCCCAGAGGCTCCCGCATTCCCACACCTGTCTTACTGTGCTCTGAGTGCCTGGCTCACTTCTCCCTTCCTTCTCCATAATCCCACCTGTGGAATTGGAAGGGGCTTTGTGGGAAGGAGAGCTGGAGGAGGCTAGGGCACTCATCCACAAGACAGTGCACACTGGCCAGCATGCTCGGCCCAGGACCCCCAAGCCAGGGTGATGCTGGAGGGCAGAGTCCAGCAGAGCTGGCTCACTGCAGCAGCAGGTGAGCTGGTGCTAGTCCCTTCCTGTATAAAAAATTTTTTTTTTTTTAAAGCAAAAAGAAAGTTTTATTCGGCATATATTCAGAACAGCAGAAGTGGGAATCAGACAACCATGCTGCCAGAGCCATGTGTGCTGGAGTCCAAGGAAATATCACAGAACAGACAAAAGTGGGAAAATGGACAAGCATGCTGCTAGACCATGTCTGCCTGAGTCCAGAGAATATTACAGAGTAGGTGAGAATGGAAAAACGGACAAGCATGCTGCCACAGCCATGTCTGCCAGAGTCCAAAGCTTACAGAATCATCAGTATATATCAATATCACAAAACGGGTAGAATCATTGAAATCGTCACCTTTTCACTGACTGACTAGAAATTGTAATCTTACATTTTAAATCATCTTTCTTAACAATCACTGGTATGGGTTTCAGTTATGAAAGTGAAGAAGGTCTTCATTGGCCCAACAAATTCCTATTCACTAAATGTTAATAGAAAAAGACAAAAAGTGAGACGTCCTTTGGGTTAGGTTTTATTGCCTTTTTGTGAAAACTTTCTTAATATAATTTTTGAGATTGTCCCATCTATTGTCTTATCTCAGGGCCCAGTT
>NW_004443951.1:28105186-28107146 GCF_000243295.1 Trichechus manatus latirostris | reverse complement strand
AAAAATATATTTTAATAGCTTTATTGAGTTATAATTGACATACAATAAACTGCCTTGAAGTGTTCAATTTGATAAGTTTGACAAATGTATACATCCATGAAACCGTCACCGCAATCAAGATAGTGGACAATTCTATCATCCCAAACATTTTCTTCTTCCTCTCTGTCATCCCTCCCCATCCCTGCTGCCCCCTTCATTGATCGGCTTACTGTCCCTATAGATTAGATTTCGTTTTCTAGAATTTTACAGCAATGGAGTCATACAGTAGGTGATCTTTTTTGTTGGCTTCTTTCATTCAGCATAATGATCTCGAGATTTATCTAGTTGTTGTTCGTATCCTAGTTCATTCCTTTATAATGGTAAGTGGTATTTCGTTGCATGGATGCATCACAATGTGTTTATCCATTCACCTGTTGATGGACATTTGAGTTATTTCCGGTTTTTTGGCTATGGCACATAAAACTGCCATAAACATTCATGTACAAAGCTTTGTAGAGGCATATGCTTTCTTTTGGGCAAATACCAAAGAGTGGAATGACTGGATCATATGATAGGTGTATGTTTAAGTTTTTAAGAAACTAAAACGCTGTCTTCCAAAACACTAAATAGTGGATAGAGTTTCAGTTTCTCCATATCCTCACCCACACTTGGTATGGTCAACCTTTTAAATTTTAGTCATTCTAGTAGGAGTGTAGTTATACCTCACTGTGTTTTTATTTTCCATTTCCCTAATGTCTAATGAGGGAAACCCTGGTGGCGTAGTGGTTAAGTGCTACAGCCGTTAATCAAAAAGTCAGCAGTTCAAATCCAGTAGGTGCTCCTTGGAAACCATATGGGGCAGTTCTACTCTGTCCTATAGGGTCTCTATGATTCGGAATCAACTCATGGCAATGGGTTTTTCATGTCTAATGAAGAGTCTCTAGGTGGTGCAGATGGTTAGTGTGCTCAGCTAGTAACCCAAAGGTTGGGGGTTTGAGTCCACCCAGAAGTGCCTCAGAAGAAAGGCCTGGCAATCTACTTCCCAAAAATCAGCCACTGAAAACCTTATGGAGCATAGTCCTACTCTGACATACATGAGGTCACCATGAGTCTGAGTCAACTCCATGAAAACTGGTTTTTTAAATGTCTAGTGATGTTGAACATCTTTTTATTTGCTTATTTGCCATTTTTATTACCTTTTTTGAAGTGTTTCTTCAAATCTTTGGTCATTTTTATTGAATTGTTTTTTTTCTTATTACTGATTTTTCAGAGTTTTTTGTAAACTCTGAGTATAAAATCCTTTATTAGGTATATGTCTTGCAGATATTTTCTCCCAGTCTGAATTATCTTTTCATTCTCTCCTGAAAGGCAGAAGTTTTTTAATTTTGATGAAGTTTGATTTGTCATTTTCTTCTTTTATGGATGTGCTTTTAGTGTTGTATCTAAGAAATGCTTGCCTAACCCAAGGTCATAAATATTTTATCCTATGTTTTTTTCTACATGTTATATTGTTTTAGATTTTGGATTTAGGTCTATGATGAATTTTGAGTTAATTTTTTGTATATGGTGCAAAGTATGGGTTGAAGTTCTTTTTTTTTTTGCCTATGGACATGCAATTATTCCAGCATAATTGTTGAAAAGAGTCTCCCCTTCCCACCGATTTATCTTTGTCAAAAATCAGGTGTCCATGTATGTGTGGGTTTGTTTTTAACTCTCTATTCTGTTCCATTGTTCTGTTTGTTTATGTTGCTGTTCTTGTTAGGTGCCGTGGAGTCAGTACAACGGAATGAAACACTGCTGGTGCTGCGCCATCCTCACCATCGCTGTTATGCTTGAGCCTGTTGTTGCAGCTACTGTGTCAATTCATCTTGCTGAGGGTCTTCCTTTTTTTTGCTGACCCTCTAGTCTACCAAGCATGATGTCCTTCTCCAGGGACTGGTCCCTCCTGATAACATTTCCACAGTAGGTGAGATGAAGTCTC
>NW_004443951.1:28101902-28103290 GCF_000243295.1 Trichechus manatus latirostris | reverse complement strand
TGACTTTTTATCCTATGACCTTGTTAAAGTCACTTATTTGTTCTAGTAGGTTTTTTTTTTTTTTTGGTAGAGTCCATTGGATTTTCTGTATAGACAATTATGGTATTTATGAATAAAGACAGTTTTACTTCTTCTTTTCCAGTCTGGTTGCCTTTATTTCTTTTCCTTGCCCTATTGTATCTGCTAGAGCCACCAGTACAAACTTAAAAATATGTCTTGTTCCTGATCTTAATAACATTTCACTATTAACTATGATGTTAGCTATAGGTGTTGCATATCTTTATCAGGTTGAGGAAAATTCCTTCAGTTCCTAGTTTTCTGATTGTTTTTATAATTAATTGATACTAGATTTATCAAATTTTTTGATGGGAGTCTATTGAGATGATCACATGGTTTTTGTCTTTTAGTTCCTTAATATGGTGTATCACACTGATTGATTTTTAAATGTTAAACTAACCTTGCATTCCTGGGATAACCCCCACTTGATGCATTATCCTTTTTGTGTGTGTGTGTGTGTGTGTTGTTGGATTTGATTTGTCAAAATTTTGTTATGAAATATTTGCATCTGTGTTCATGAAAGATATTGATTTATAGTTTGGGTTTGGTTTTCCTCTCTTGAAATGTCTTTGCTTGGTTTTGTTATTAGAGTAATGCTGGTTTTATAAAACGAGCCAGGGCTTACCCAGATATTTTTCTGTTATTGATTTTTATTTCAAAGGAGGTCTGAGAACATATTTTGTATGTCTTGAACCCCTTTACACTTATTGAGGCTTGTTTTATGGCCCAGGATATGTTCTATATTGGAAAATGTTTTGTGTCCACTTGAAAAGAATATACATTCTGCTGTTGTTGGGTGTAATGTCACTTTAGGTCAAGTTGGTTAATTGTGTTGTTCAACTCTTCTACATACTTAATGATTTTCAAACTATTTACTTTGTCCGTAATTGAGAGACAGGCATTGAAATCTCTTATTATAATTATGCATTTGTCTATCTCAGGTGTGGGATTTCTGGATCATGTGTTAAGTGTGTTTAACTTTATAAGAACCTGCCAAACCATTTTCAGAGTGGCTGTACTATTTTACATTCCCACCAGCAATGTATGAAAGTCTTAGTTCATCTGCTTCCTAGATAACACTTTGTATTTTTCCAATATTTTCATTTTATCCATTCTAACAGGTATGCAGTATTATCTCACTGTAGTTTTAATTTGCATTTCCCTGATGGCTGATGATGTTGAACATCTTTTCATATGCTTATTTGCCATCTGTATATCCTCTTTGGTAAAATGTCTCTTCATGTCTTTCGCTCGTTTTCTAATTGGATTTTTTTTTTTTTTGGCTGCTGAATTTTGAGAGTTCTTTATGTATAAGACACGAACTAGTCCTT
>NW_004443951.1:28098874-28099997 GCF_000243295.1 Trichechus manatus latirostris | reverse complement strand
GTCTTTTTCTTTTAGATGAAATTGTGGTTCTCTCCAGCACAGTGCTTTCTTTTTCACTTCCAAGGAGTAATTTTTTCTTTAATTGTGAATATTGGGAGACCCCACCATGCAGTGTGATGGAGGAGCCTGGAGGCCCCTGTCCCCTCCTGTGTCCCCTGGGCCATCAGGCAGGGCAGGCAGGGCCGAGGGGTCTGCTGGGGCACTGAGTATGCTCAGAAGAAGGCAGCATCTTCCACCTGCTGGAAGGACAGTCCCAGGAAACAGGAGGAGTCTGAAGAGATTGGCTGAGATCCCGGCTGGGTGCTGCTTCTCAGCACTTCTTGTGGGCCAAGACCTATGCTAAGTCTTTATGTTATCAAATCATTTAGTCCTCCTGCTCACCCTGTATTAGCCCTGGTGGTGCAGTGGTTAAGCTAACCAAAAGGTTGGCAGTTTGAATCCACGAGCCACTCCTTGGAAACCCTATAGGGTAGTTCTACTCTGTCCTATAGGGTTACAATGAATCAGAATCGACTCCAAGGCAATGGGTTATTCCCCGCTATGAGGTAGGCACTGTTATTATCTCTGTTTTACAGAGGGGAGAACCGAAGTGCAAGTTACTTGCCCAGGGTCACATAGCTACTCAGAAGGAGGTGGAGCATCAGACTGTGTGGGGCCTCAGGATCCTGCAGCGAAGGAGAAATCAGGCCTCAGTTACTGACCATTATGTGACAAGCCTCAGCTTTCTCATCTGTAAAATGGGGAGAATGACACTAGGGCGAGGGATGGGTGGCTGAATGGGAGGAAATCAGCTGTGGGTCCCTGGGTTCCCCCAGGGTCTTGAGATTCCTATAAGGTCAGCCCCCACGAAGGCCCCACGCTGGGCTGGCCATACCCAGGCCAGAGGTGGGGCAGGGGCAGGGACAGGGCAGAGTTACCAACTTACACCAGCCCCTTCTGCTGGGCTTCTGGCTCAGGCCTCCATTCCCAACTCTGCCAGCAGAGTCCTCAGGGGAAATTCTGACCCAGTCAAACAGCCTTTACCCCCACATGGCTGGGGTTCAGGGTTGGTCTAGATAAGGCAGAGAGCACAGGGGATCCTGCAGATAGCCCCAAGCCCTGGTGGGACCCCAAAGTGTCTCTG
>NW_004443951.1:28077633-28086317 GCF_000243295.1 Trichechus manatus latirostris | reverse complement strand
TTGTGGGCAATCAATAGACTAACTCACCTTTTTACCCTCCCTTCCTCCTTCTTTCTTACCTCCGATCCACTTACACTTTCTTCTTTGTCTTTCTTTCTTCCACCTTTCCTTCTCCCCTCCCACCTCCCTCCTTCATCTGTCTTCCCTTTTCTTCTTCCTTCACCTTTTTACCTCCTGTATTTCCTTCTTTCTTTCCTTCCATGAGGCAAAAAGATACCAAGACCAAATTTCACGCAAGTGTCCACAGGCACACACAGGGGGCCTCACACCTGTGGGCAGGTGCACACCTGCTGCGCGGATGTGCCGTCACCTGAGCCTGAGTCCACACACCACCAGCCTCTCAGAGACCCAGAGCAGCCCAGGCCTCTTCACTCTTCTGCAGCTCCCAGAAAAGTGAAAAATGAAGAAATGCTAAAACAATCACAAACACTAGGATGTAACGTGTTTACATTGTACAAATTAACACTCATAACAATAAACGTATCATGCACTGTAATTGTGTGATTCTCAGAATAATCGCAGGGCTTATATAAAAAAAGCTCCTTCCAGACGGGAGCCAGAACATGTGTTGGAGGCTGGTAGGTGGATGTCTTCACCTTTTATCACCTGTCCCGTGTCCCCGTTGCTGTGGAGAGCATGTCTTTTAGAGAGAGCATCGAAGGTTCATATCTAAGGCCTTGAAGAATGCAAGGTAGACCATCCTTCTCCCTGGGACCCTGCACATGTATGTGCACACGTGCACACACAACACACACGTGTGCACACTCGCACGTGCACACACATGCACACACAACACACACGTGTGCACACTCGCACGTGCACACACATGCACTTGTGTACCTCTTGGTGGGGAGGCAGGGGATTGTCTGGCTTGAACTTCACCAAAGTGACCTTTGCAGACATGTTGCTTTTAGAGATGAAGCTGCTACGTGTCATTCTCGTCATTTCTGAAAACAGAGAGGAGCTGACAGTCTTTGGGGTTGAGGAGGGAAGATGACACCAGGGAATATCCCTCAGGCATTTCTGGAAAGGCTGAAGACCCTCCCCGGGGGCCTGCGGGGTGGGTCAGGTGGGGAGGAAACACTGCTTCTTGAGATCCTACTGTGTTCCAGGCACACACATTCTTCTGTCCTCTCCTCACAATGACCCTGAAGGTGGGTATAGTTCTCTCTTCATCACAGACGAGGAGTGGGGGCTGAGAGAGCCAAAGGGACTCTCCCTGCGTCACTGACTGGGAGCAGAATGGCTGGTCTGAGCCTGCTGTCCCTGTGTCTGGGGCCTGAGCTCCTGACACCAAACTTGAGCTGTGAAGCCCTGAGTTCTGCCAGCTCCATCACTGGATCTGAGCACGGGGCACCATATGCTAAGGGCCGTAGGTAGGGGATAGAGGACGCGCTAGAGGAGTTCAGGGGGTGGGGGATTGCAGTCAGAGGAGGCAGGAGAGGAAAGTGGGAATAATAAGGCCAAGCCTCCTGGGACTAACACAAAGATCACTGAGCACTGGATCAATGCCCGTCATTGTTAGTATTGCTATTATTATCATCATTCCCGAGGGAGGAGTCATCATCATCACCGTCACTGTCATGGTCATTTTTGTCACCATCATCATCACTGTCGTCTTCATCATTGTCTTTGTCATCATCATCATTGTCATCACCACTGTCTTCATGGTCCATCACCATCTCAGCCTCCCCTTAGTGAGCATCACCTTGTGCCCCGCTGTGTGAGCATCTCCCTGAGCCCTTGCAGCACCTGTGATGTGGGTGTGATTACCATCCCTAGTTCAGAGATGGGGAAGTCGTGGCACTGAGAGGTGAAAAGACTTTCTTACGGGCACAGAGTAAGTAGGTGGTGGAGGTGGGATTTGAACCTGGCAGTCTGGCTCCAGAGTCAGCATCTTCACCCCCACTGACAACACAAGAGCAGCCACTCATTGGATGCCTCCGTGTGCCACAGAAAAGCCCACACAGAATTCATACCTGCATTTGCCTGGCTCCAAAGCCCCTGCTCTCCTCCCAAGCCTACACAGGCCTCCTGGGGCCCCGGATCACCAGATTCCAGCCACAGGGCTGTGCTCTTACCCTCTGCAGGCCCCTGGGTGGAGCCAGTACACAGTGGGTGCTCAGGTCACCCCTCCCCACCCTGCTGACCCTCAAACTCTGTGAAGTGATTTAAAAATGAGGGAAAATGTCTTTTATATTTGCCCCATACTTACCCTCCTGGTGCTCTTCCTGACTCCAAGGGAAGCGAGCAGAATGAGGGCTGGGCTGGGCCTCCCCACAGTCGCTCACGGCCCACCCAATGACTCCTCCCAACAGCACCCATTCCAGGCACCAGAAATGTGAGGCATCTGAGTGGGGGAATAAAAAGAAAAAATGACTTCTTAGTTTTGCATAAAAACACCCTCCTTGGATAACCCGCAGTCATGTCAAGTGATTAACAGAGTTCTCATAATAGAACAAGTTTTGTTTCATACCTTGATCTTATTTGCTGGAAAAATGAATTCTGTCAAATCTCTTGAAGCCAACTGTCAAATTAAAACATTTTCAGGGAGACAGATCTTTTACTCTGATGGCAAAATTCATTTGATTTGATTCTTTAATCCAGTCTCCCTGCAAAACCTGGATCTGAAATCGTAAAAGCTGCACATCTTAAAGTGTCTGCCTCCGCTTCTTCCGAGGCCTCCCCTGCTGGTCCCGCCCTCTGTCTCTTAGAAATAATGCAGCAAAGCATTGCAGCTGGCATAATGATCACCATTTATTTTCTCACACAGTTTTTTAGGGGGAAAAAAATAGAGCATAAAGCCTTATATTTCAGAGTCTGTTTGGGACAGGGAAAAGCGCTCACAGTCAACCCCCCACCCCCACCCCACACACACACCTAGGGAACAACAGCAATAACCTAAGAAGGAGCACATAGAGGAGACAGGACTTCACAGACCTGGCATCTGCTCTGAGGTAGGAGGAGAGGCAGGAACAACATCTGGGTGAAGGACAGAGCCTTTGTTCCTGCTGAAGCAAAGAGGCAGTTGCTCTTTCTCTGATTCCTGCTCTCTACCTGGCCACTTCTCCCATCCCGCAGCTCCATGTAACTGGCAAAACCTTATGTCATATTTGCAAAGCACTTTTACATCTATTATTTTAATTGAATCAGTAATTGACCCCTTTGTCTGTCCATCTATCCCTCCATCCATCCATCGTTACTGTGGCCTGTGATCTGTGTGATGATCTGAGGTTACAGAGACCTATAAGACACACCTCTGCCTTCAGAAATCCAGTATCTGATATGGAACACAGGGTGTGGACAAATAGCCATGACCCTGTGCATTGAGTATCAAGTAAAAGAAAACCTAACAACGGTGGCTTAAGCAATTAACGCATGTAATGATTTTGCACAAAAAGAATGTCTAGAGGGAAATGGTTCCAGGATTAATCATATGCTCAGTGATCGAAGAAACACTTAGGCTCTTTCCCCCTTTCTTTTTATCATCCTTGGCTGTGTTGGGTTTTTTCTTAGTTGTTGTCTCATGGTTGCAAGACGGCTGCCACGGCTCCAACCATTCATATCCTTATACTATAGCATTCAAGTCAAACAGAATAGATGGAGTTGGGTGGGGCAGAAAGGGGGCCTTTTATCCTGCAATGAACTCTGTCTCTCTTTTTTTAATTTGGAAAAAAAATATGTTCTAGAAGCAGCCCCCTCTCATAAGCAGATTTCTCTTCACACATCAGTGGTCAGATCCGGGTCACATGCCCATCTCAAAAATAATCTCTGATGAAGGAAGGGTTAGAGTGCCAGGCTTGGCTTCACCCTTGAAAATGGAGGAGGGGCCCCCTAGGTCTGAGCATGTTGCTGCAGAACAAATGCAGGGTTCTGCAAGTAAAGAAAGGAGAGAGGAAATGACCAGGTAGGCAACTACCTTACCCATCGTGTTCTCAATCAGATTGCATTGTTGTGTCTGGGGTAGTGGCCAAGCCCAGGCTCTGGGGGCAGGAAGCCCTGCTCTAGTCTTGTGTCCCCCTGGCTGTGTGATCTGGGGAAGGACTCAATCAGCCCCTGCGGAGCAGGAATGATAACAGCACTGCCTCATCTGCAATTATAAGATGGAATGAGATCGTGCATGTAATTGCCTGTCTTCTGGACGGTGATTCACACAGTTAGCTACTGCAGTGATTAGGCCACATCTGTAAAATGGGCACATGGTACCTACTTGGTGACAGTCCTGGGGGAGTGACAGCAACAGGAGTAGTAGCCCATATTTTTGAACTTTCCTACATGTGCTGGGAGCGCTTTGCTTGCACTACGTTGTTGTTAGGTGCCGTCAAGTCAGTTCCGACTAAAAGCGGCCCTGTGTGCAACTGAACAAAACACTGCCTGGTCCTGTGTTGTCCTCAGGATTGTTGTTATGCTTGAGCCCACTGTTGCAGCCACTGTGTCAACCCATCTCGTTGAGGGTCTTCCTCTTTTTCGCTGAGCCTCTACTTTACCACTTTGCACTATAGAAATACTAAAATATTAAAAAAGAAATCTAATCTTCACAACCACCCCATGAAGAGGAAGCTGTTTTTAAGTGAAGACCCTGAGGCTCTGGGAGGTGATCCCACGTCAGGTGAGGGTGGACAGGGCGGCTCCCAGATCCTCAGATTTCAGCCACATTGCTCTTACCCACCACCGCAGGCCCCTGGGTGCAGCGGCCACAGGTCACCCCTCCCCACCTGCTGACCATCATTCAGTCCAGGCAGTGGCTGGGGCTGACCTCTCTCCCCACCCTGTTCTCTGTTCCTCCCAGAGCTCCAGGCACCGAAAGCCTGCCTCTGGCACAGGAAGATTTGCTCACTCTCCAGCCCCCCCATCCACAGGATGATGAATGGCCACATTTGGGTCAGCAGAGGTGCAGGTCACATGATTGCCAAGCTGGTGTCAGTGTTTCTTGGGTGAAGTGGCAGCTTGCATCCTTTGGGGAAACAATATACACTATGCAGAACATAAGCATATGATAATGACAGATAATTACACCCCGTATTTATAGATTTATCAAAATATGCAAAAACCACTCCCAACAACTCTACACCTACATGTAGCTTAATGATTGCACACGGGCTCCTTGCTGGCGCCGTGCTGTAAGCCTGGCACAAAGTGTGGGGTGAAACCAGCAGCCCCTCAAACCTGCACCCATCATGCCCTTCCACCCTTCCTGGCCCTCCCAGCCTCCTCTTAGAGTGATCTTAGAAAGTCAGGTAATCTATTTTCTGCTCTTATCATTAAAGGTGAGGGGTGGTTGGGTGAGCCCTGGTCTCACCAGAAGAACAGTTCCTAAAAGTTCATGAAGGGTCTGGCTCCAGGCCAAAATCCTTTGCATGCTCTTTCAGGCCCAACCATGGGCAATTACAATGCTTTGCCTGGAGGGCCTCATGGGGCAGCTGCACGTCCCACACAGACGTGGTGCAGTGCGGGAGTTGCAGTCAAGGACTCAGGCCCTGGGGCCAGCCTTGCTGATATGCATGTCTGCATTCCTAGGCCAGGCTCCTCCATTCAGAAGCCTCATTACTGGGGGGTCTTGGCTGAGGCACTTTTTCCCACTCTGACTTCATACTTTTCTACTCTTAGCCCTTCCCCTTCCCCTGGTGCCCAGGGCCCATAGAAAGGCTAGAACTTTTTGTTGGGGGCCCCGAGGCAGTGAGATGATCGCCCTACCTGTGTTGCATGTCTTCTGACCCTTGCCTGATGCTGTTCAATGGGGAATAATGGAACATTGTGGGGCCAATGCCTTTTTCTTTGGCCTCTTGCCTGCACTGTCCCAGGAAGTGAATGAAGGCTTGATTGTTACTTTGAACTTGGCTCTTGCCCTAATTGACCACCTCAATACCCGGCAGCTCCACAGTTGGCTCCACAGAGATGGACTCTATCAGAATCACCCAGGAGAACCCTTTCCCAGGGCACAGTTCAGAGGCTCTGGGTGAGCCAGCCAGCTGCATCTCTAGCATGCCTCCAGTAGTTCTGCTGCTGGATCAGCCCCAGTAAACTCACATTTCCCGGTCCTGCTCTGCTCGGACACCAATGGCTCCCTACCACCTACTGGAAAATTCTGAACTCTGTACGCTGGCACTTAGGGCCCCAAGATGGGGCCTCTCCTGTCTCCACTGTCACCATCTTCTCTACTTCCCTGCTGGAATTCCTAGCTAGACAGCAGATGGGACACAACTGAGATGAAACAGAAATATACATTACAGAGTCACCCTGCCACTGAGATGAAACAAAAACATACATTACAGAGTCACCCTGCACTTGCCAGGGATTTGTAGTGACTGTGTGAGGCTGGCACTACTTCTCCATGTCTCAGCCTCAGAAACGGAGGCACGGGGCTCACAGAGAGAGGAATTCAATTCTTATCTATTCATTCAAGGTCATGGCTGTGGCTATCTCTGCCCCTTAAGCTTCCCTTACTCCTCATTTATTTATCTGTTCAACAGTATTTAGTGAGCATTGACTCTAAGCTAAGGCCAGTTCTAGGTGTCGGAGATACAGCAGAGGAACCAACCCAACCAACCCTGATCCCATGGGACCTGACATCAGCGTTGTTTTCAAGCCCTCAGGTGATTTCAGTGCATAGGTCGAGGTCAGAGATCTGAGGATTCTGCCCAACTCTGACATTATACCTGTATCTATACCTGTAGCCCAAACGGTTGATGCTCTTAGCTGCTAAGTGAAAGGTTGGAGGTTTGAGATCACCCAGAGGTGACTCAGAAGAAAGTCCTGGTGATCTACTTCTTAAAAAAAAAAAAAAACAGCCACTGAAAACCCTATGGAGTACAGCTCTATTCGGACACACATGGGGTCTCCATGAGTTGGAATCGACTCGATGGCAACTGTATCTATTATCTGTACCTGTATCTCTCACTTATGACTAAGAGCCAGGCATCATGCTAAGCATTGTTTACCCATTGTCATGGATTGAACTGTGTCCCCCCAAAAAATGTGTGTAACAATTTGACTAGGCCATGATTCCCAAAATTGTGTGGTTGTCGTCTGTCATGGATTGAATTATGTCCCCCCAAAAATGTGTGTAACAATTTGGGTAGGCCATGATTCCCAGAATTATGTGGTTGTCCTCCATTTTGTGATTGTAATTTTAAGTTAAAGAGGGTTAGAGTGGAATTGTAACACCACCCTTACTCAGGTCACATCCCTGATCCAATGTAAAGGGAGTTTCCCTGGGTTGTGGCCTGCACCACCTTTTATCTCCTGTAAGAGATAAAAGGAAAGGGAAGCAAATAGAGAATTGGGGACCTCATCCCATCAAGAAAGCAGTGCCAGGAGCAGAGCGCATCCTTTGGACCCAGTGTCCCTGAGCAGAGAAGCTCCTAGTCCTGGGGAACGTTCATGAGAGAGAAAGCCTTCCCCTGGAGCTGATGCCCTGAATTTGGACTTTTAGCCTACTTGATTGTGAAGAAATAAATTTCTCTTTGTTCAAGCCATCCACTTGTGGTATTTCTGTTATGCAGCACTAGATGACTAAGACACCCATCATCCCATTTAGGATTCACTACACCATGAAGGAGGATTCCAGACCCTCCTTACGTGAGGTAAGTGAGTGGTCCCAGAGCTAACAAGTAGTATAGCTAAGACTTAACTCCAGACCTCTCCCCAAAGCCCTTCCCTTGGCCGCCAGCCTCCCACCACTCTGGCGATCTACACCCAGGATGCTGATATCCTGTTTCCAAGGTTCTGGCACGTTACTGTTCTAAGGGTCTGATAGTGTCCTATCCTTACATCCAACTGTTTTACTGTTTTGTGATCCCTGTGCTGTGATTTTGACAGTATTATTCTCTTGAACTGTGCATTAATAATCTCCCATGATTTTAACATTTCATTATTTGACTCTGTTTAACATCCTCTGATTCTAATACTCTGTGGGTATAGCCTCAGTGAAGCTTTGAAACGATACGTGGTCTCCATTATGCACTGTCAGCCCCCTAACCTGAGTCCCCCTACATTCCCTTTTAAATCACATTCAAACTGTCTTTAGATGCTCCCATCTCTGGAGGCCTCTCCAAACTTGGAGTTTATGGCGGTCACATGTTATTGGCCATGACAATAGCAATTAGAACAATCATGTTAGGCAGTAAACTCCAGTCACAATTACGACCAACAGTGAGTTATGCCCTCTTGAGCTGAGGCGGCCGCTGGTCACCCCGCTGTACTGAGGACTCCACTGACAACATCAGGCTTCAGATACAAAGCAAATAGTTCTGGACTTAGGTAGGCAGAGGGCCGGCCAGCAGTGCTGACCTGGGCCACCTGGGACCCTTGCAGGGAGCCCACCCAGGCCCTGGGTGTGAGCTGCCAGTGTTCCAAGCTCCTGCCTGAGGGCTCCTGCTCCTTCCCCTCCCTGCTCTCTGGACAGGACCTGACCTTGTATCTCTGTGGCCTCCCCTGAAGGGCTTTGTATTCAGATTTCAATCCCCAAAGGAGAAGGCTTGGTCCCTGTTAGTGGTCTCTGAGCCTCAGGCACAGGTGGAGAGAGATAGCGTGGACCATCGAGTAGACCATAGGCTTTGGCCAACACTGGTTTCCAATCCTGGCTCTGCCTCTTCCTCACTGTGTGATGGTGGGCAAGTTACTTAACCTCTATGGGCCTTATCAGTTTCCTCCTCTGTAAAATAGCACAATAATACTGACCACAT
>NW_004443951.1:28063498-28077157 GCF_000243295.1 Trichechus manatus latirostris | reverse complement strand
CCAGGGTTCCTTGTATTACTATTACTACTTCTTCAGCTTCAACTTGAACTTGCACATGAGCAACTGATGGTCTGTTCCACAGTTGGCCTCTGGCGTTGTTCTGACTGATGATATTGAGATTTTCCATCATCTCTTTCCACTGATGTAGTAAATTTGATTCCTGTGTATTCCATCTGGCGAGGTCCATGTGTATAGTCGCCATTTATGTTGTTGAAAAAAGGTATTTGCTATGAAGAAGTCGTTGGTCTTGCAAAATTTTATCATGCGATCTCCGGCATCGTTTCTATTATCAAGACTGTATTTTCCCACTACCAATACTTCTTCTTTGTTTCCAACTTTTGTATTCCAATCACCAGTAATTACCAACGCATCCTAATTGCGTGTTCGATCAATTTCAGACTGCAGAAGTTGGTAAAAATCTTTAATTTCTTCATCTTTGGCCTTAGTGGTTGGCACGTAAATTTGAATAGTAGTTGTATTAACTGGTCTTCCTTGTAGGCGTATGGATATTATTCTATCACTGACAGCATTGCACTTCAGGGCAGATCTTGAAATGTTCTTTTTGAAGATGAATGCAATGCCATTCGTCTTCAAGTTGTCACTGCCAGCATAGTAAACCACATGACTGATTCAAAATGGCCAATACAAGTCCATTTCAGCTCACTAATGCCTAGGATATTGATGTTTACGCATTCCATTTCATTTTGGATGATTTCCAATTTTACTAGATTCATACTTTCTACATTCCAAGTTCCGATTATTAATGGATGTTTGCAGCTGTTTCTTCTCATTTTGAGTTGTGCACATCAGCAAATGAAGGTCCCAAAAGCTTGACTCCATCCACATCATTAAGGTCAACTCTACTTTGAGGAGACAGCTCTTCTCCAGTTGTAATTTGAGTGTGTGACACTATTCAGCACGTTTTCTCCTTTTACAAGTGAGCAACTGAAGGCTTGACGTAACTAACGCCATAATGAACCTATAAGTTTTTTTTTTCTTTTTTCTTTGCCTTCTCCCTTCTTGCATACCTTCGTTAATGGCTTTGTTCTGCACATACCTTTGTTAATAACTCTGTTTTATGACTTAGGATCCCCCACAGGAAGATTAGAGCCCAGATGTCAGAGGCGAATATCTTTAGCCTGATAAGGAAATGTCCGGTTCCCTATCTTTTAGTATGATAAAGAGTCTCTTGTAATTGTCTTGGAGTGAATAACAACACTTCTAACCTTTGTAAAAGTCATATACAAGCTCTGACATAAAAATGTCGTTTGGGACTCCCTAAGGACAGCCTGAGTTGCTGCTGGGTCCCTGGTGGTGTACACTTCCTGAATTAAAACTTTCTCACTCCTTCTGATTTGGAGTGTGTTTCACTGGTTCGACTGTTCCAGGGCATGGACCCTATTTGGGTAACAGGTGCCTTCCAACCTGAGGGGCTCATCTTCCGGCACTATAGCAGACAATGTTCTGCTGTTATTCATGATGTTTTCACTGGAAAGCTTTTTTCAGAAGTAGACCACCAGCTCCTTCTTTCTAGCCTGTCTTAGTCTGGACAAAAGCAGTTGTAGCAGTACGTCGATAGGGAACTGCCAGAAACTCAAGCCAGATTCAGAAGAGGACATGGAACGAGGGATGTCATTGCTGATATCAGACAGATCTTGGTTGAAAGCAGAGAATAGCAGAAAGATGTTTACCTGTGTTTTATTGACTATGCAAAGGCATTCCACTATGTGGATCATAACAGATTATGGATAACATTGCAAAGAATGGGAATTCCAGAACACTGAATTGTGCACATGAAGAACCTGTACATAGATCAAGATGCAATTGTTCAAACAGAACAAGGGGATACTACATGGTTTCAAGTTAGGAAAGGTGTGCTTCAGGGTTGTATCCTTTCACCATACTTATTCAGTCTGTATGCTGAGCAAATAATCTGAGAAGCTGGACTATATGAAGAAGAGTGGGACATCAAGATTGGAGGAAGACTCATTAACAACCTACTTTATGCAGATGACACAGCCTTGCTTTCTAAAAGTGAAAGAGGACATGATGCACTTACTGATGAAGATCAAAGACTGCAGCCTTCAGTATAGATTACACCTCAACATAAAGAAAACAAAAATCCTCACAACTGGACCAATAAGCAACATCATATAAACAGAGAAAAGATTGAAGTTGTCAAGGATTTCATTTTACTTGGATCCACAATCAACACCCATGGAAGCAGCAGTCAAGAAATCAAAAGACACATTGCATTGGGCAAAACTCCTGTAAAAGACCTCTTTCCAGTGTTTAAAAGCAAAAATGTCACTTTGAGGACTAAGGTGCTCCTGACCCAAGCCATGGTGTTTTCAGCAGCCTCATATGCATGTGAAAGCTGGACAATGAATAAGGAAGGCCAAAGAAGGATTGACACCTTTGAATTGTGGTGCTGGAGAAGAATACTGAATACACCATGGACTGCCAAAAGAACGAACCAGTCTGTCTTGGAAAAAGTACAGCCCAGACGCTCATTAGAAGTGAGGATAAGGAGACTTTGACGCATATACTTTGGACAGGTTATGAGGAGGGACCAGTCCCTGGAGAAGGACATCATGCTTGGTAAAGTGGAGGTTCAGAGAAAAAGAGGGGGACCTTCAATGAGATGGATTGACACAGTGGCTGTAATAATGGGCTCAGGCATAACAATGATCATGAGGATGAAGCAGGACTGGGCAGTGTTTCATTCTGTTGTACATAGGGTCGCTATGAGTAGAAACTGACTCAATGGCACCCAACAAAAACAACATTACTATTATTATTGTGGTGCAGTGGTTAAGAGCTCAGCTGCTAACCAAAAGCTCAGCAGTTCAAATCCAGCAGCTGCTCCTTGGAAACCCTATGGGCCAGTTCTACTCTGTCCTACAGTGTTGCTGTGAGTCAGAATTGACTTGATGGCAGTGGGTATAATTACTATTATTCTGCTTGCAGGAAGTTGTCTTTTTGTCTTTGTGCACAGAGCCCCCAGCACACTGGCCTATACACAGAAAGGCCAGGAGGCACTCAGTTGAGCAGGAAGATCAGGGACTCGGGAGCAGATAGCTTGGTTCAAAACCCAACCCTACTACTTCCTAGCTGCGTGACTTTGGACAAGTTTCTATACCTCAAGGTGCTTTGATTTCCTTACCCATAAAAATGAGGGAATGAAAAAAGTGCCCTCTTCATAAGGCTGTTGAAAGGATTAAGTGAATTCATGCCTGTAAAGTGCTTAGCGCGGTGCCTGGCACACAGTAAGTGTCAAATCAGTGCTGGCTTTTATTATTCCCGGCCCCGAGGGAGTATTGGCATTGAGGGGACTCTAAAGATCTCTGTTTCTGCCATCACTGCACTTAGAGATGAAGAAACTGAGGCCAAGAGACACTAAATTAAACGTTTCAGAACAAGACAGTAAACATTTGAGAACAAGACAGTATATGACTGTGCTAAATTATGCAGGGCAGACAATTAGAGAACAAAATGATCTATAATAAAGGGCTAATTGGGCAGGACAGACGTTAAATGTCCCAGGAGCCAGAGATGAGGGAGAGAAATGCAGCCTGGGATGTGGACGGCCTCGGCCAGGGCCAGGTGTTCTTTATAATAACGTTAATTTTCTCTTAATGTAAGTAATGGGTTGTGGTTGTTAGTTGCCATCAAGTCAGCACCCACTCAGGGTAGTCTTAGTATAACAGAATGAAATATTGCCTTTTTCTGCTATTTTCATGATCATTGATATGTTTAAGCCCATTGTTATGGTCAGTGTGTCAATCTATCTCATTGAGGATTTCCCTCATTTTCTCTGACTTTACCAAACATAATGCCCTTTTCTAGTGATTGCCCTTTCCTGATGATGTGTCCAGGGTAAGTGAGCCAAAGTCTTACCATCCTTTTCTTAGTGAGCATTCTGGTTGTATTTTTTCTAAGACTGATTTGTTCGTTTTTTGAAAGTGCTCAGTATATTCAAAATTCTTTGTCAACACCAAAATTTGAATGCATCAATTCTTCTTTTGTGTCCTTTTTCATTGTCTACCTTTTACATGCATATGAGATGATTGAATAGACTATGGTTTGGGTCAGATGCACCTTAGTCATCAAAGTGGCACGTTTGCTTTTTAAACTTTAAAAAGGTCTTTTGCAGCAGATTTGCTCAAAGCAATAAGTCGTTTGATTTCTTGACTGCTGCTTCCATAGGCATTGGTTGTTGATCCAAGTATAATGAAATTCTGGACAACTTCAATTTCTCCTCCATTTTCATGATGTTGTTTACTGGTCCAGTGGTGAAGGTTTTTGTTTTCTTTATGTTGAGATGTAAGCCATACTGAAAGCTGCAGTCTTTGACTTCCATTAGTAAGTACTTCAAGTTGTATTTATTTTTGGCAAGCAAGGTTGTATCATCTGCATATCACAGGTTGTTAATAAGTTTTCCTCAATCCTAATACCACGTTCTTCTTCATACAGTCCAGCTTCTCAGATTATTTGTTCAGCATATAGGTTGAATAAGTAAGGTGAAAAGATACAACCCTCCTGCACACATTTTCTAATTTTTAAATTATGCAGTAACCCCTTGTTCTGTTTGAACGGCTGCCTCGTTATCCGTGTACAGTTTTCCCATGAGCATAATTAAGTGTTCTGGAATTTGCATTCTTCCAAATGTTATCTATAATTTGTTACGATCCACACAGTTGAATGCCTTCGCATAGTCGGTAAAACACAGGTAAATGTCTTTCTGTTATTCTCTGCTTTTGGCCAAGATCCATCTGACATCAGCAGTGATGTGCCTCATTCCATGTCCTCTTGAACTTCTGGTTACTTCCTGTTGATGTAGAGCTGCAGTCGTTTTTCAATTATCTTCAGCAAAATGTTGCTAGCATGTGATGTTAATGATGTTCGATAATTTCCTCATTCTATCTGATGGCCTTTCTTTGGAATGGGCATGAATATGCATCTCTTTCAGTTGGTTGGCCAAATAACTGTATTCCAAATTTCTTGACATACATGAATGAGTGCATCCAGTGTGACTTCTGTTTGCTGAAGCACTTCAGTTGGTATTCTGTCAATTCCTGGAGGCTTGTTTTTTGCCAATGCCTTCTGGGTAAATTGAACATCTTCCTTTAATGCCAGTGGTTAAGTAATGCATACTTACTGTGAAACACTTGGAAAGTGCAAAGATGTCTATAAAAGGGTATGTAGCTCATGTGGCATATCACCTTCCAAAGATAGTAACCATTAAAGTATTGATACCTTTCTTCATTCTTTTTCTATTCACATTTGATTATGTACTTTTGTAATTGATTTCACATTTGTATGACTGTCAGGATAGGTTAGGATATGATGCAATAACAAACACTCTCCAAACGACAAAGATTATTTCTCATTCTTGTTACATGTCTGGGTAGTCTTTGTGCATCATGGACACCCAGAGACTCAGGCTGATGGAGGCTCCACCACCACAGGATACTAACACCTCAAGACGTTACAATCTACAATCACTGCTACCACTGTGACAGGGAAGAAAGGACAGGAGAGTCGTGCACTGGCTCTTAAATACTCCACCTGCAAGGGACACTCACCACCTCTGTTCACATTTCATTGGCCAAAGAAGGTCTCATGGTCACCCCGAACATCAAGGTGATGGGGACACGTATCCTCCTGTGGGTCCAGAAGAACTGGTATTGGAGAGCCCCAGCTGTGTCCTTCACAGGGTATGGATACAAATTTGCCTCTGTCTTACCTGACACGTTAGTCTGACACATTTTTCATCTCATTATGTTCTTGGGAATTGTCTATATTATGGATGGACCATAAATTATTTAAGACTTCTCCTATTTATGTAATTTGGATGGTTTCATTTTTGCTATCACAAATAATACTGCAGTGAATATTTTCATTCTTTAATCTTCCTCTAAATTTCTATTTTGTTAGCCTAGACTTCTATAAGGAGATGCTCAGTGAAATAGTATGAAGTTTTAAAAACTAATAATGCTTAATAGTTATCGAGCAAATAATACTCAAATCCTTTTTGCTAGACCTTAACACATACAAGGTGTTAAGAAGGTATGTCTGATATCTTCTCATTCTCTCCAGGCTCCCAACTTGGTCCTACCATCATCACTCCTAGTCTGGAGCAGTAGCCTGGAGCAAGGCCTGGAGCAGAAACTGGCCCCACCTCTGCCCTGGCCCTGCTTCTGTCCACTCTCCCACAGTAGCCAGCATGACCCTGAGAGACTTAGGGTAGAGCCATCTCTGCTCTGTTCTCAACATTATGTGGCCCCTGCCTCACATGGGCACAGTCCATGGGCTGGTAGTAGTCCCGGGCCTCCACCCCTTCACTTCTGGGCCCCATTTCACCCCACTCTTTCTTTGTTCTCTCCCTTTCAGGAGCACTGTCTCCTTCCTCAACCTGGAGCCCTTGAGCACCTTCCTACCTCAAAGCTTTTGCCCTTGATGTTTTGTCTTACCCATTTAGTGCTGCTATGACAGAAATACACAAGTGGATGTCTTTAACAAACAGAAATTTATTCTCTGACGGTCTAGGAGTCTAAAAATCTGAATTCAGGGCACCAGCTCCAAGGGAAGGCTTTCTCTCCCTGTCATCTCTGGGGGAAAGTCCTTGTCATCAATCTTCCCTGCCAAGGAGCTTCTCAGCGCAGGGACCCTCGGTCCAAAAGATGTGTTATTCTCCTGGCTTTTATTTCTTGGTGGTATGAGGTCCGCCTGTCTCTCTGCTCGTTTCTTTCTTTTATATCTCAAAAGAGATTGGCTCAAGACACAACCTAATCTTGTAGATTGACTCTTGCCTCATTAACATTACAGCTGCTAATTCCACCTCATTAACATCATAGAGATAGGATTTACAACATGTAGGAAAATCTCATCAGATCACAAAATCGTGGATAATCACACAATAAGGGAATCATGGACTAGCCAAGTTGACACACATTTTTAGGGGACACAATTCAATCCATAACATGTTTCCTCCAGCTGGAACCTCCTTTCTGGGCTCTGCCCAGCTCCCTCTCCAGAGCTGGAGTCTGAGCTTTGCCCGATGTGGCTTTCACGCAGGTGTGACTATTCCAGAATGTTCCAGAAAGGCCATGTTAATGTTCAGTAGTGTGTGAGGGTGACCATCATACCATACCATTGCCACACTGAATCTTTGCTAATTTGATGAAGGTAAATGGCATCTTATAGAAATTTTAATTTGCATTCACTTATTTTATTCTGACCTCTAAGCTGGGTCTTGATTGGAATGTATGGACTCCAGGAGACCAGGAGCAGCTCTGACAGTCAAGGTCCCCTTGATCTCACCTCCCTGGTCATCTCATTCGCCTCCATGGCTCCTTATCATCCCTCATCAGGGACTCCCAGATCTACTTCTCCATATCACCTGTCCATTGCTGGTGAACCTAGAGAAACGTTCATGCAGGTGCACAGGGACCACGAGTGATGCTGCAATTGCCAGGGCCAAGATCTCCACAGGACTCTCTGGGTGGACTGGGAAAGGTGCCTTCTTGTGGTCCAGGACAAGGAGGAGGAGTCCCTTCTCTGGGGCTGATGTAAGTGGGGCAAGGGATGAATTTATAAAAATTTTGTTTTTGGTTGGGCCTCTTGTCTGAGCTCCACACTGGACTGTCCAGTTGCCTCCTCCTGATTCCTTCCCTTTGCACATCCCTAAGCCCCCCACAAGTCAACACACCCAAACCTGCCTGGGCCACCTCCCCGACTGTGCCTCTTTCCCAGGTTGCCTTCTCACAAGAAGCATCACCTTTCATCTGGCCTGGGATTTACCTCTATACCTTCCTCCCCATCAGCCCCAATCCAGTAAATCACCCATTTTCAACAAGTTTACCTTCCCAGTACCACCCATATTCCTTCACGATGACTTCTGTTCCACATCCTGGATGTGGCATCATCGTTGCTCACCTGTTCACTGCATTAGCCTCCATCCTCATTTTGCTGTTCCACCCTGTGCCCCTTCAACCAGCCATTCTGCACATGGCCTCCAGAAAGAGCCTTAAAAGCAAAACTCAGTGCTTCTGGTGGCACTTTGGACAACCTCCAGTTCTGATGTAGCCTCCAAAGGGAAGACAGTCTGGCTCCGCCCACCTCTGCATCCTCAGCCCCTGCCTCTGGTCCCCCCATTCAAGATGATCCAGTCATACTGGCCTTTTCCTGCCTCTCAAACCTCTGAGCCTTTGCACATGTTGTCTCTGTTGTCTGGAGCATCCTCCACTGCCTCTCACCTGACTGACTCTGTGTCCTTCAGATCTCAATATAGAATTGTCCCTTCCTCAGAGAAGCCCGCCCTGACCTCCCTTTGACAGGGTTATGTCCCTATTGGTTCTCATACTACCACCGTGTTGAAAAGCAAATATATCACCTTGAAGACTAAGCCATGGTATTTTCAATCATATCATATGCATGCAGAAGTTGGATGATGAATAAGGAAGACTGGATAAGAATTGACACCTTTGAATTGTAGTGTTGGCAAAAATTATTGAATATACCATGCACTGCCAAAAGAATGAACAAATCTGTCTTGGAAGAAGTACAACCAGAATGCTCCTTAGAAGCAAGGATGATGAGACTACGTCTTTTGTACTTCGGACAAGTTGTCAGGAAGGATCAGTCCCTGGAGAAGGACATCATGCTTGGTAAAGTTCAAAATCAGCAGAAAAGAGGAATATCCTCGATGAGATGGATTGACACAGTGGCTGCAACAATGGGCTCAAGCATAAGGACTGTGAGCATGGCGCAGGACCAGGCAGTGTTTTGTTCTGTGGTACGTAGGGTAGCTATGAGTCGGAGCCAACTCGATGGCACCTAACAACAACACACTATCACTGATTGCTTCTATAGTTACTGGTCTAATGCCAGCTCATCCTGCTCCACTAGAAACTCCATGGAGACATCATGTCCCGGATCACGATGCTGGCTGGGCCTCTGTATCCACCTCTGTAGGACAGGATCACGATAATCTCTGTCTTACTCCCTCTTCAGGAAAGATTATCTCTGAGGGATGTGATAAAAGGGAGGACATTGTGCCGAGTTTCCTGATGCTAGGACGACGTCATCTGGGACAGGAGGCTGAGGGGATTGGCCAGCATCACAGAGCAGGGCAGGGCCGCGTAGGACTCCTCCCCCTCCCAGGGCCCTTCTTACTCATGTGGCTGCACTGCATGGCCTCTCAGAGACCCTGGACTCCACAGGGATGTGTGGCGGAACTGGACACTTCCAGGGACAGAACAGGTTTGTATCTGTCGGAACACATTCGAATTCCCAGATGCCCATCAAATTAGGGTGAAAGTTGTGAAAATGCTAGACTGAAAATAATAGTAGAGGAAAGAAACACCACCTACCCCTGACCTGGGAGAGGCTGTGCAGGAAGGCCAGTGTCCTGGGCAGGGGAGGCTGAACAGGAAGTGGTGAAGGGTCAGACGTGGACAGATCACTTTGACCTCAGTCTCCCTCCCCAGGGCATTTGGAGCAAATTTGCCCCCCATCCCCTACATGGCCAAGACCTATATCTCTACTCACAGTCCGACTAGAAGGTTCCTCAGAGTACGTCTGGTTTTACACTCAACATCTTTGAGTTTTCTGCCTGCGTCGGCCCCATTTTCCTGGGCAGGAATTGTGGGGGCTGAGGGCCCCAGGGCTGGATGGGAATGTAAGAAGAAGAAGAAGAAAAAGCCTCATTTCACAGGAGATAATGAGGTTGGTCCATTAGGAAGTGAATGGAACTAACTCTTAGTTAAAATCTAATTTGACTGAATTACTCACATTATCTCCCTGGATCATCCTTATGCTCTGAGGCTGCCTTTCTTCTCTCCGTTTCTCCTCCCACTCAGGGTTATTTATTTATTTTTTTAAGCTATTCCTCTTTTTACTCCATTACAAATCAACACTTTTGCAGCACCATTTTCATAAAGATTCTCCAGGAAAGGAGAGGGAGAAACCACAGCAAAGTTGATGGTGTAGGTCCATTTGCACGAATAAAAGAACACATTTTTCAAATTGCAGAAAATAATTAGAAACTAAAACCCCATTAACATCAGTAATGGCAGAGATGGAGGGAAATGTGGCCTGGGGGCTGAGAGGAGACCAAACCTAGCCCCCCCACAACAGTTCTCCTTGATCCTTCCCCCTCAGAGAAGGCAGCTGGCCCACCTCTCCAGGGTCCTACCCCTAGCCTCCCTCCACTCTCCTCCCACCTTATGCTGCAGTCACATGAACCTTAGAAAATCATCATAATGGATGATATTTACTGAGAACATATGTAGTATGCTCCAAGTGCTAAGCTGAGTCCTTTAAATCCACTACCTTATCTGTTCACCCAAAATAACATCAGTGTATTCTCCTTCTTTCCTCCAATCATTGGACATTTATCAAACCCTGCTATCATCAAGGTCTTTGGATGGCACATATGGTTTGTGCTCAACTGCTAACCTAAAGGTTGGCAGTTCAAAGCCACCTAGCGGCTTCACAGAAGGAAAGATCTGGCGATCTGCTTCCGTTAAGATTGCAGCCAAGAAAGGCCTATGGAGCAGCTCTACTCTGTAACCCATGGGGTCTCTATGAGTTAGAATGGACTGGACGATAACTAACAATGATCATAGTCAAGACACTGTGTGAGAAAACAAATCAGCATATATTGAACAACTGTTATATGCCAGTCACCCTTATCTCAGGGTGTCCCTACCATGACCTCCTGCTTACAGTCAAGGAAACCGAAGCTCGGGGCTCTGGACTGAGATTGCACGGCTCCTACTCTGGATCTCTGGGTCATCCAGTGAGGGCCTAACAGAGAACAACATCTGTAACCCATCTTGGCCTCTCCTGCAAGAAGCTGTGCCCAGACTGGTCAGGGAACAGTATTTGTATAGTTACAGTGCTACTGTTATTGTCAGAATAACCACACTGCAGTATTACGGATTGAATTATGTCCCCCCAAAAGATATATTGAAGTGCTAACTCCTAGTATCTGTGCATGTGACCTTATTTAGAAATAGGATCCTTGAAGATGTTATCAGTTAACATGAGGTCATACTGGAGTAGGGTGGATCCTATCCAACATGAGTGATGTCCTTATAAAAGAGAAGAGACACAGAGAGACACACAGAGGGAAGATAGGCAAGTGACGACAGCGGCAGAGTTGGAGTTACACTGCAGCTGCAAGCCAAGGAATGCGTAGGGCTGCCAGGAGCTGGAAGAGACAAGGAAAGATCTTCCCCTAGAGCCTTCAGAAGGAGCATGGCCCGCTGACACCTTGACTTCAGACTCCTAGCCTCCGGAGCTGTGAGATAATAACTTTCTGTTCTCATAGGCCACTCAATTTGTGTACTCTGTGACGGTAGTCCCAGGACACAGGTACAAGCAACAAAAACAGCGACAGTTTTGTGTCCTTGCAGAGCCACCATGTGCCTGCATCAGGCCAAGCATCTACTCCTCGAATGGCGTTTAGCACACATACAACTCTGCAAGCCTGGCATTAGCCCTGGAGCCAGACACAGGTAAGTGAGACCTACCCAAGGGCATACGTGAGTCAGTGGTCAAACCGGGACATGAACCCAGGTCTGGGAGTCAGCCTCTGCTGGTTGATTTCAAGAGAGAAGAGAGGGCCAGACCTGCGACATGAATGCAGAAGCTGAGGGAATCTGGCTGAAGAAGGAAGCATGAAACTGAAGTGCACAGAGGCCCAGAGGAAACACCATCAGCCCCAAGAAAGGGCTGGGCACGGCTGCCTGGGTCAGGTTGTAGGCCTGGGTCAGCCCCAGGTCCCTTAAGTTCCTCAAGACACCCTGATCCAGTAATGCTCCCAACCCCATATTTCTTTGCTCAAACTAGACAGAGCATTTTCCTATTACTTACAGAGAGCTCTGACTCAGATGCCAAGGAAAACTGTTTATTTATAAAAATCTGCATAAAAAAGTCTCCATTTCTAACAATGAGTGTTTCTGTCTCAGAGAGCTCTCATAAATAAGAGAAAGGAGGATTTTGGAAATCTTTATGAAAATTAAACCCACAGTCTGGGCACATACTTGTTTAACAAGTGATAATTACCTGCTGACAATATAATTTCATCTGGGAAGAAGACGTGTTTTTCATTAAAAAGTAATCAAGGAGATACTTGCACAGGGGAGTCCGGCCTCGTCTGCAGGAGCTTGGGTCCTCTGCTGATAGTTTCAGGCTCAGTACTCAGTGTCTATTACTCCCTGCCAGGTGGGATTTGGACCCTGGAATGTCAGGTCCCTGGGCTCGGCCAATTCCTTTCTCAGTAAGGGAGCATCCTTCTCCTCTGGACATCATTGGTTCCAAACGTGACCAGACCTGACCGGCAGGGGTCTTGGTGCTAACCCCATCTTGAGAGAGAAAGAGGCACTCTTGTCTCTCCACCTCCTACCATGCCCCATTCCCCCATTTTACAGAGAGGAAACTGAGGCTCAGAAATGTGGAGTCACTTGTTCAAGGCCACATAGCTGGTGAGGTGCCAAAAGGAGATTTGAACTCTGACCTGTCTGACTCCCAAGTCTGTTCCACAACCCCCCTACTTCCCTAACACCTTTTCTCTAGTGTGCTCAACTGGTCTGTGCTACAGGTGTCTCATCCATAAGTGGAGATAATCCAATTATTATCCTAATGAGGTTGTTTGCACATGAAATAAGTTGATATATATATTAGGTGATATATAAATAAGTTGATATATATATAAAAATGGTGTTGTATGTAAAATAAAAAAACCAAACCTGTTGCTGTGGAGTCAATTCTGACTCACAGCGACCCTATAGGACAGAGTGGAACTGACCCATAGGGTTTCCAAAGGTCAGCTGGTGTTGTACATATATAACACTATTCTTAGTGATATATATATACACATACATATGTATATAAATATGTGTTGTTGTTATATATACATGGTGTTGTTATATATATGTGTATATATACATATGTAGCTGTATATAGACTCTCTCTATATAGTTGCTATATATAGACTCATAGCGACCCTACGGACAACAGAACGAAACACTGCCTGGTCCTATGCCAGCCATCCTCACAATCGTTGTTATGCTTGAGCCCATTGTTGCAGACATTATGTCAGTCCATCTCATTGAGGGTCTTCCTTTTTTTCGCTGATCCTCTACTCCACCAAGCATGATGTCCTTCTCCGGGGACTGATCCCTCCTGATAACATGTCCAAAGTATGTGAGACGTAGTCTCATCATCCTTGCTTCTAAGGAGAATTCTCGTTGTACTTCTTCCAAGACAGATTTTTTCATTCTTTTGGCAGATCATTGTATAATCAATATTCTTGGTCAACATCACAATTCAAAGGCATCAATTCTTCTTCGGTCTTCCTTATTCATCCTCCAACTTTCACATGCGTATGAGGTGACTGAAAACACCATGGCTTGAGCCAGGTGCACTTTAGTCTACAAGGTGACATCTTTGCTTTTCAACACTTTAAAGAGATCTTTTGCAGCAATTTTGCCCAGTGCAACATATCTTTTGATTTCTTGATGCTGCTTCCATGGGTGTTATTTGTGGATCCAAGTAAAATGAAAAATTTGACAACTTCAATCTTTTCTCCACTTACCATGATGTTGCTTATTGGTCCAGTTGTGAGGATTTTTGTTTTCTTTATGT
>NW_004443951.1:28005891-28063398 GCF_000243295.1 Trichechus manatus latirostris | reverse complement strand
ATGAAAAATTTGACAACTTCAATCTTTTCTCCACTTACCATGATGTTGCTTATTGGTCCAGTTGTGAGGATTTTTGTTTTCTTTATGTTGAAGTGTAATCCATACTGAAGGCTGTGGTCTTTGATCTTCATCAGTAAGTGCTTCAAGTCTTCACTTTCAGAAAGCAAGATTGAGTCATCTGCATAACGCAGGTTGTTAATGAGTCTTCCCTGCAATCCTGATTCCCTGTTCTTCTTTATATAGTCCAGCTTCTCAGATTATTTGCTCAGCATACAGACTGAATAAATATGGTGAAAGAGTACATCTATGATGCACAGCTTTTCTGACTTTAAACCACCCACTATCCCCTTGTGCTGTTCAAACAACTGCCTCTTGGTCTAAGTACAGGTTTCTCATGAGCACAATTAAGTGTTCTGGAACTCCCATTCTTCTCAATGTTATCCATAATTTGTTATGATCCACATAGTAGAATGCCTTTGCATAGTCAATAAAACACAAGGAAACGTCTTTCAGGTATTCTCTGATTTCAACCAGGATCCAACTGACATCAGCTCTGATATCCCTGGTTCCGCATCCTCTTCTGAATGTGGCTTGAATTTCTGGTAGTTCCCTGTTGATACACTGCTGCAGCCACTTTTGAATGTTCTTCAACAAAATTTTACTTGCATGTGATATTAATGATATTGTTCAATAATTTCCATATTTGTTTGGATCACCTTTGGAATAGACATAAATATGGATCTCTTCCAGTTGGCTGGCCAGGTAGCTGTCTTCCAAATTTCTTGACATAGACGAGTGAGTGCTTCCAGTGCTGCATCCGTTTGTTGAAATATCTCAACTGGTATTCCATCAATTCCTGGAGCATTGTTTTATGTATGTATACATCCCTGGTAGATTAATGATTAAGACCTCGGCCGCTAACCAAAAAGTTGGCAGTTCATATTCAACAGCTGTTCCTTGGAAACTCTATGGGGCAGCTCTACTCTGTCCTATAGGGTCACTATGAGTCAGAACAAACTTGACGGCACCTAACAACAACAATAACAATAGCTATATATATATATATATTTATATATATATTCCATCGTCATCGAGTTTATTCTGACTCATACAGGACACAGTAGAACTGCCAGCCTTTTGGGTTAGCAGGTGAGCTCTTAACCACTGCGCCACTGTTGTTGTTAGGTGCCATCAAGTCGGTTCTAACTCATAGCAATGCTATGTACAACAGAAGGAAACACTGCCTGGTGCGCCATCCTCACAATTGTTGGTATGCTTGAGCCCATTATTGCAGCCATTGTGTCAATCCATCTTACTGAAGGTATTCTTTTTTGTTGAACAATAACAAACCTAGTTAACAGGTTATGAAGCATAGTATGTGCCAGGAACAGTTCTAAGTGCTTTATATATATATCACACAATACCCAAAACCAAACCTGTTGCCATCAAGTCGATTCCGACTCATAGCGACCCTAAAGGAGAGAGTAGAACTGCCCTGCAGGGTTTCCAAGGAGCGACTGGTAGATTTGAACTGCTGACCTTTTGGTTGGCAGCCGAGCTCTTAACCATTGCACCACCAGGGCAAGTAAAATTTTGCTGAAGATCATTCAAAAGCAGCTGCAGCCGTATATTGACAGGAATC
The DNA here is from genome assembly GCF_000243295.1 of Trichechus manatus latirostris. Classification (NCBI taxonomy): domain Eukaryota; kingdom Metazoa; phylum Chordata; class Mammalia; order Sirenia; family Trichechidae; genus Trichechus; species Trichechus manatus. The sequence goes on along the minus strand of NW_004443951.1, from coordinate 28,061,756 downwards.
TTCCAGAAATTCAAGCTGGATTCAGAAGAGGATGCAGAACCAGGGATATCATGGTGAAAGGATACAACCCTGATGCATACCTTTCTTGATTTTAAACCACCCAGTATTCCCTTGTGCTGTTCAAACCACTGCCTCTTGGTCTAAGCACAAGTTCCTCATGAGCACAATTAAGTGTTCTAGAATTCCCACTCTTTGCAATCTTATCCATAATTTTTTATGATCCACATAGTCGAATACATTTGCATAGTCCATAAAACATAGGGAAGCATCTTTCTGGTATTTTCTGCTTTCAGCCAGGATCCACCTGACATCAGCAACAATATCCCTTGTTCCAAGTCCTATTCTGAACCCAAACTGAATTTCTGGCAGTTCCCTGTCAATGTTGTGCTGCAACCACTTTTGAATGATCTTCAGCAAAATTTTTCTTGTGTGTGATGTTAATGATATTGTTTTATAATTTTTGCATTCAGTTGGATCACCTTTCTTTGGAATGGGTACAAATATGGATCTCTTCCAGTCAGTTGGCCAGGAAGCTGTCTTCCAAATTTCTCGGCATAGACGAGTGAGCACTTGCATCCATTTGTTGATACATCTCAATTGATATTCTGTCAACTCCCGGAGCCTTAGTTTTCAGCAATGCCTTCAGTGCAACTTGGACCTCTTCTTTCAGTACCATCGGTTCTTGATCACATGCTACCTCCTGAAATGGCTGAACATCAACCAATTCTTTCTAGTACAGTGACTCCATGTATTCCTTATATCTTCTTTTGATGCTTCCTGGGGCATTTAATGTTTTCCCCATAGAATCCTTCAATACTGCAACTCGAGGCTTGAATTTTTTTTCAGTTCTTTAAGCTTGAGAAATGCAGAGTGTGTTCTTCCCTTTTGGTTTTGTATCTCCAGGTCTTTGCATATTTCATTATAATACTTTACTTTTTATTCTTGAGCCACACTTTGAAATCTGTTCAGCTCTTTTACTTCATCATCTCTTCCTTTCATTTTAGCTATTCTATGTTCAAGGGCAATTTTCAGAGTCTCTTCTGACATCCATTTTGGTCTTTTCTTTCTTTCCTGTCTTTTTAATGTCCTCTTGCTTTCTTAGTGTATGATGTCCTTGATATCATTCCACAACTCATGTGGTCTTCAGTCATTAGTGTTCAAGTCGTCAAATCTATTCTTGAGATGGTCTCTAAATTCAGGTGGGATATATTCAAGGTAGTACTTTTGCTCTCTTGGACTTGTTCTAATTTTATTCAGTTTCCACTTGAACTTGCATATGAGCAATTGATGGTCTGTTTTGCAGTTGGCCCCTGGCCTCGTTCTGACTGATGTTATCAATCTTTTCCAAGGTCTCTTTCCACAGATGTAGTCTATTTGATTCCCGGGTATACTACCCAGCAAACTCCACGTGTATAGTTGCCATTTATGTTGTTGAAAAAAGATATTTGCAATGAAGAATTCGTTGGTCTTGCAAAATTCTATTATGCTATCACCAGCATTGTTTCTATCACCAAGGCCGTATTGTCCAACTACCTATGCTTCTTCTTCATTTCCAGTTTCTGCATTCCAACCGCCAGTAATTATCCATGCTTCTTGATGACATTTCCAACCGCCAGTAATTATCCATGCTTCTTGATGACATTATGTTAATTAATTAATTATTATCAATATTAATAATAATATCAACAGCATACTGATATTACAGGGCAAATTTCTTTTCTCCAACCCACTCACAAATTGGCTCTGCACTTTAATCACCTCTGTATCCCCTTTAGACTCTGTCAGATCTCCAGTATCCATTTTTGGGACCCCATGATGTTGAGTGAGTTGCTTCCAGGGCCAGATGTCTGAGGACAGACATGTTCATTTTATGCTGGCTGCTGTTACGAAAGTCCCACTTGTCTGACCTATGCTCAGCTTGTGGCCAACTATGACCCGTTGGAACATTTTTGTTACCATTTCCTCCATCCTCTAAGTCTTCATAGATGTCCCTAGAATATAGCTCCCTCCCACCCTATTCTCTCTCACTGGCTACACAGAACTACTCACTGTTTCTGGAGATGACAGGAAAGCCTGTCTGTCTCTGCCTGAACTTTAAGCGTAAAAACAACAAAAATGGGTCTTCTTGAGAATTTGTAAACCTAGTCTTACACCTCCCTTGGGATTATAGTTTTAATTTAGTTTCATTTATATAGCTTTACTTTAATTGTAGTTTTAGTTTGTAGTTTTAAGTTTGATTTATGAACAGAGAAGCCAAGGAATTAATCTATAGTTGGTCTCAGGCTGGTGGCACTTCTAGGGCATCTGAAGAAGTCAATGAAGAATAGTTCGGGAGGGGTACACCCTCCACTCAGGCTGCACAGGATTCTCCAATTAAAGGCCCCAGTGAAGAGGAACTCCAAAACCAAAATTACAAAACAAAGAATGGCTATCATACCTAAAAGTTAACAGGTGGAAAAGAATAGGAAGATAACCCAGAAAACCTCAAATAATAGAACAAATTCTAAGAGAAACTCTAAAATAAGTATGTTTAAAATAAAGACATGAAGGAAAGACTCAAAATCATAAGAATAGAATTGGCATTATGAAAAAAGAGTAAGTATACGGAGAAATAAAGCATTTTCCTAAAAATAACATATATAATCTTTGAAATAAAACTCCCAGTAAATGAATAAAATGATAGATCAGGTAAAACTGGGAGAGGGGGAAGGGAACAGGAATGTAGACAAGAAGTAAGTTTTCAGAATATAAACCAGTCAAGTATTTGGTAGAAAACATGAAAGTGAGATTAAGATACATTAGGTTAGAATAAGAAGACCCATCATACATGAAATAGAGGTTCTACAATATAAGAAAAGAGAGAATGCTCAAATTAATAAGGACCAAGAGTTTTTCAGAATGTATGAAAGATGATTTTCAAATTCAAGAAGGCTTATGAATCCTAATAAGGCTATATATAATTGATATTTTTATCTAGACCTAGATCTCTATCTATATCTGCACATATCTCTATATATCTATACTCTTACCTGTATCAATAAGAATTGATGGGCTGCAACTACAAACATAATGTTAAGAAGAAAAAAAAAAGACTTATGATTTTATTTATAAAAGGATCTAAAACTAGCAAAACTAATCTATAGTATTAGAAGTATTTACCCTTGGTGGAGGGATAGTGGTTGGATGGCAGTATGAGAGAGCTTCTGGGTATATATGTATATAAAAAAGTTTGTATTACCAAAAAAAAAAAAAAAAAAAAGATCCTCCAAGGTTGAGAAGGGAGAGTGTTGACATGTCATGGGGTTGTTAACCAATGTCATAAAACAGTATGTGTGTACTGACTGTTTAATGAGAAACTATTTGTTCTGTAAACTTTCATCTAAAGTACAATTTAAAAAAAAGGCAATAAGAAAAAGGACAGATTATCATCTAATAAAAGACTATTAGACTGATAGCAGACTGCTCAGCAACAACAATAGAGATCAGATAACAATGGAATAACATTTTCCATGCCAAAAGGACTAACTACCAAAGTAGGATTCTAGTTCAGCTAAGCTGTCATTCAAAACTGAGGGATAAAGAGATGTTTTCAGAAAAAACAAAAACAAAAACCCTGACTTTAACACTAACAAGATCTTGCTAAAAGAACTAATAAACGATCACTGCAAGAATTAAAAAATGGGACCTGCAAATAAGGAATAAGAGGAAAGAAGCAACAGTATGCAAAAATATCGGAGTATTTGTGGTAAATCTAATTGCTCATTGACTATATGAAACAAAGGCAAAACCAACAACAATAACAGTAATGACTAAGTTGGGAATGCTTAAAAAGAAAATGGAATGATAACACTAGATAAAAACAACATTAAGATCAGAGTAAAGACATACTAAGATCTTGGCGTTGTTCAGAGGGAAGGGAAAAATATTGATTAACTTCAGGCTGTGTTAAGTCAACTATTGCTTATTTCATTTTAAGATAACTAATAAATTGAGAGAAACAGAATGTAGACTTTCCAAACCAACAGAAGCAAATAGGTACAGAAGAAGGAAATGAGCCAAAAAGAAAGCAAAGAAAGGAGCAAAGAAAAACCATAATAGATAGAAAACACAAATAAGATGAAAGAATCCTGGATTTGCCATTCATTATCTAGTGACTTTGGAATGTGACTTCACCCCTCTGATTCTCAGTTTCCTCATACGTAAACTTGGGAATATAGCACATTTTGTTAAAGGGCTATAGCAGTGTTATAGATTGAATTGTGTCCCCCCAAAATATGAGTTGAAATCCTTATCCCTGTACCTGTGGTAAAATTGCTGATGTCAGATATCACCGCTGACGTCAGATGGATCGTGGCTGAAAGCAGAGAATATCATAAAGATGTTTACCTGTGTTTTATTGACTATGCAAAGGCATTTGACTATATGGATCATAACAAACTATGGATAACATTGCAAAGAATGAGTGTCATGGATTGAACTGTGTTCCCCAAAAATATCTATCAATTTAGCTAGGCCATGATTCCCAGTATTGTGTGATTGTCCACCATTTTATCATTTGACGTAATTTTCCTATGTGTTGTAAATCCTAATCTCTGCTTGTGGTTAGTGAGGCAAGATTAGATTATGTTAAAGAGGATTAGGGTGGGATGTGATACCCTTACTCAAGTCACATTCCTGATCCAATGTAAAGGGGGTTTCCCTGGGGTGTGGTCTGCATCACCTTTTATCTTACAAGAGATAAAAGGAAAGGGAAGAGAGCAGAAAGTAGGGGACCTCATACCACCAAGAAAGCAATGCCTGGAGTAGAGCGCATCCTTTGGACCAGAGGTTCCTGCGCAGAGACACTCCTAGACCACTGGAAGATTGATGACAAGGACCTTCCTCCAGAGCCAACAGAGAAAGCCTCCCCTTGGAGCTGGCACCCTGGATTTGGACTTTTAGCCTACTAGACTGTGAGAGAATAAACTTCTGTTTGTTAAAGCCATCCACTTGTGGTATTTCTGTTACAGTAACACTAGATGACTAAGACAATGGGAATTCCAGAACAATTGTGCTCATGAGGAACCTGTACTTAGACAAAGAGGCAGTTGTTCTAACAGAACAAGGGGCTACTAAGTGATTTAAAGTCAGGAAAGGTGTGCTTCGGGGTCGTAGACTTTCACCATACTTATTCAATCTGTATGCTGAGTAAATAATCCGAGAAGCTGGACTATATAAAGAAGAACAGAGAATCAGGATTGTAGGAAGACTCATTAACAACCTGCATTATGCAGATGACACAACTTTGCTTGCTGAAATTGAAGAGGATTGGAAGCGTTTCCTGATGAAGATCAAAGACCACAGCCTTCAGAATGGACTACTCCTCAACATAAAGAAAAGAAAAATCCTCACCCTGGACCAGTAAGCAACATCATGATGAACGGAGAAAAGATTGAAGTTGTCAAGGATTTCATTTTATTTGGATCAAGAATCAACATCCATGGAAGCAGCAGTCAAGAAATCAAAAGACGCATTGCGTTGGGTAAATCTGCTGCAGAAGACTTCTTTAAAGTGTTAAAAAGCAAAGATGTCACTTTAAGGACTAAGGTGCGCCTGACCCAAGCCATGGTGTTTTCAATCATCTCGTATGCAGGTGAAAGCTGGACAATGAATAAGGAAGACTGAAGAACAATTGCTGCCTTTGGATTATGGTGTTGGTGAAGAATATTAAATATACCATGGACTGCCAGAAGAATGAACAAATCGGTCTTGGAAGAAGTACAGCCAGACTGCTCACTAGAAGTGAGGATGGCAAGACCTCTTCTCGTGTACTTTGGACATGTTATCAGGAGGGACCAGTCCCTGGAGAAGGACATCATGCTTGGTAAAGTACAGGGTCAGCGGAAAATAGGAAGACCCTCAACGAGATGGATTGGCACAGTAGCTGCAACAATGGGCTTAAGCATAACAATGATTGTGAGGACAGTGCAGGACCGGGCAGTGTTTTGTTCTGTTGTACATAGGGCACTATGAGTAAGAACTGACTTGAAGGCACCTAACAACAACATACTTGTGGATGTAACCCCATTTGGGAATAGTGTTTTCTTTGTTATGTTAATGAGGTCATATCTGTTAGGGTGTGTCTTAAACCTGATGATTTTTGAGATGTAAAAAGAGATTAGACACCTAGACAAGCAAGCACAAATGTCTGCTCTTTAAAGCCACCTATTTGTGATGTGTCTGTTATAATTGCACTAAGAAACTAAGACAAAAAACATGTTTCACTTAAGGGCTGTCACGAGGATTAAATCCAGTAAGCAACATATGTGAGCAGTTCACTATTATTATTACTACAGTTACTCTGTGCCAGACAAATATCTAAGTGCATCATATGCACCGTCTCATTTACGCCTTTCAACAGATAAAACAGGTGAAAATGAGGGAACCCCTCAATGAGATGGATTAATACAATAGCCACAACAATGGACTCAAACACACTAACGATAATGATGATGGCACAGGACCGCGCAATGTTTCCTTCTGTTAAACATAAGGATGCCATGAGTTGGAGCTGGCTTAACAGCAACTAACAACAACTATATACATAAATACATTATATATGTATATATATACATATACATATACACACACCCCAATAGTCATTGACTGAGGACTCTCCTGTGGGGATGGGGCATCAATTCCCATCACTTAAATCCTCCATACAGAGCATCAGAGTGGACTTTGTTGACTAGAAAAAGACTCTAGGGAGAAAGTGCAGGGGCTGATGGTTGGAAGTCAGGCTTGGCCTGAGGTGGTAAAGACAAGAAGCTATCGGCAGGGATCTGGCAGCGCTGGTTATAGCTCCACTATACGGAGTGTGGTGTGTACTTTAAAGGAGGATTGGGAAGATTAGAAATGGTACAAGGCATTTAGTAGGTAATCTATAAAAGAGAATCGAACTTTCTAATGACCCTGATATTCCAAGCCTGGTCACTGTGAGAGTTGTAACATCCATCTTGGCAGTAGAACCCAGTTGAGGGGCAGGAAGGACGGAGATGCTGAGCTCAGTTTTGGACTTGTTGAGTTTTAGGTGCGAACAGCATACCAGGATGAGCTTTCTGACAACTCCTGATGTCAGAAATGCAGAGAATGATGGAAGAGGCATGGGGTTAGAGCAGAGGACCTGGGGTGGAGTCTCACGTCTGTGGCCCTTTCCAGGGCTGTTGCCAGGGGGACCCACTTCTCTGCCATTTTCCATCTCTCGCTGAACCTCCCCTCCCCATACAGGGTGTCAACAAGAAATAGTGATGTCTGAAGGGAAGTGGTTTGGACATCATGACAACCACCAAGTCAATTGTTGCATGATGTGTGTCTTAGGCTGGGTTCTCTAGAGAAGCAAAACTAGTGAAACATATATATATAAAACCAAACCCACTGCCACTGAGTCAATTCCAAATAATAACGACCCTATAGGACAGAGTAGAACTGCCCCATAAGATTTCCAAGGAGCAGTTAGTGGATTCAAACTGCCAACCTTTTGTTTAGCAGTTGAGCTCTTAATCACTGTGCCACCAGGGTTCCATATATATGTATGTATGTAGGTAGGTAGGTAGGTAGGTAGGTATAAGTATAGGTATATGTGTGTGTATATATATATATATAGAGAGAGAGAGAGAGAGAGAGCGAGAGAGGGAGAAATTTATCTCAAGGGAATGGCTCACACGGCTGTATAGGTTGACAAGTCCCAAGTCTGTGGGTCAGGCATCAGGCTGCAGGATTCTCCTGACTCATGTAGCTGCAGGGGCTGACGAACCCAAGATGGCAGGTCAGATGGCAGGCCGCTGGCTCATGGTCTGCAGAGCCTGATGAATTCAAGATCGGCATGTAAGACGACGGGCTGCTGGCTCACAGGTTGCGGAGGCCGATGAATCCCAAGATCGGCAAGCAAGATGGCAGGCAGCTGGCTCAAGTCCCAAAAACTGGAGGTGAAATGGTGATGATCCAGGTGCAGGATCCAGAGTAAGTGAGCCAGAACGTTCAGATATATATTGGATGAAGGCTACACCCCTGAAAAAGCTTCCCTTACAACTGATTGGCTGATCACATCAGATCACATTATGGAGGATGACTACATCATTATGTAACCGCCAAATCACTGAGAATCATGGATCAGTGAAGTTGACACACAGCCTTAACCAACACAGTGTGTTTCATTTTAAAATTGATTTGACACTTCTAAAATGGTCAAGGTTAACTCCACTTCTTTGCTGAGCTGCTTCAGATCTTACTGAGCAGCTACTGTGTGGAAGACACTGAGTTTGGGATGATGGGATCAGACTAAAATGGGTGAAGGTGGGTGGTGGGTCTGGAAAGAACAAACTCAAACAGTGATCTGAGGGGGTGTTTCCCCTCCACTCCTCCCCTGCATGTGGACCAGGGTCCATCTTCCACAGGCAGGTCTAGGCCTCTCTCTCAGGAGCCCCTTCTCTCTCAGAGGCCCCCTCTCTCAGGGACCCCTGCTCTCAGGGCTGGAGAGGTGTGGGCAGCAATTCCCCTGGCAGCTGACTGCCCAGGTCTTGGCTCTGAAAACCCTGAGTCCCCAGGAGTCCTCTGCCTAGATTTAGAGGGAGGGGTGAGAAGCCTCACTGCGTCTCAGGCCCAAACAGCTTTCTCCAACCAAGTTTTGCCAGCCACAAAGCCAAGAGTCTGATCCCATCTGGCAACTCCCTTCTATTTTCTTATTTGATCCATATAGAAAAGGGGGTGGGGCTTGTGTGATTGACACCCAGAATCAGACCTCATCTGTTAACCTTACTGCAATAACTGTCAACTGCAGGTTTAGGAGAGACCTTAGAAAAGTGCAGTACCAGCCTCAGGTCATGTTTGAAGTCTTCTGTATTGAGAATTCAGAGCCTAGGCACTCTGGAGTGCGGAGAGAACATGGGATCTGGAGTTGAAGACCTGAAATCCTCTTCTGGCCAGTGATATATCAGTCATGTGGCCTGGGGCAGGTCTGGTCAGTCACCCCTCTGAGTCTCAGGTGCTGCATTCATGAAATGCAGATAAGAATACCCAACTCCTGGGACTATGGGGAGGGTTAAACAAGACTTTGGAGGTAGAGATCACAAACTCTGACGTTTTATTTATGTAAGTGTTACTTATTACTAGTGGTGTGCTCATAAGCTGGTTATTAGGCGGAAGAAAAGTCTCAATTCTTTCCTGATTCCTTGCAGATTTCCTGGTGTAAATGCTCCAGTATGGCCAATATCAAGCTACCAATAGAACATCACTGAACTTGGAGTTGGGATGAGATGTACAAAATCAGCTCTCTCAGCTCCAGCACACCATTCTCACTGAGGCAAGCTGGGATGGCATTTTGGCTCCCTCTGGCTCACTTTTAGTAATTCCTGAAATTAAACAATCGTAAGCTCATCAGGATGATCCTTCTCTCCTCCTCTCCACTCCCTGCTCGTTTACTGTCCTTCATTTGGGCTTCACTTTGACTTAGAATGTTCGACTCAGAGGGAGGCTTACAGACCAACTAGTTCAACGGCTTCTGTTTACACACTGGGGAAACTGAGGTCCAAAGAACAGGCCCAAGATCACACAGCTGGCTATAGGAGAGCCAGCCCAGCCCAGGTCACTGCTCTGATGTGGCTCCCCTCTTTCCTCACCGGGGTGATGTTTGACCTCACCTCTTAATTTTCTGCGAGATAAACACTCACCAAGAACAAAGCCAACAAGCAAGAAATGGCTGCCTTTGAAAAGCTGGAGGCTAATTTGCCCTGGGGCTGTCTTTTCTTCTTAGAATTCCCCTCCCTCCCCACATACACACTTAAAAGCCACATTTACTGATCCAAAGTGGCAGTCAGTTTCACTCCAAAGGAAATCTATGTGATCTACCACCCACGTGAGCATAGCATGCTATTGATGTAATTACATCCAGTTAAAATCTCATCAGAAGAATGTATTACAAGAGGAAAGGGTCTGATCTGGGAGAATTCAAATTACCACATATATATTTTGACTCCTAAACCTACTTTTTAAAAATTGAGATACAGAACATGGCCTTTAAAGGTTACCTTCCCCTTCAAAATGCTCCGGATAGGTGTCACCTGAGCTCATATTAAACATGTGAAATGTTAGTGTTTTATCACCTACCTAATCCTGCCCTTTTGTCTTTCTCCACTGCTGCCAAAACCTTGGCAAGGGACCTTCCTTTTGCACCACGTCATCAGCAAATTTCCTTTGCAGCCCGAGGGTTTGTCTTTTTCATCTCCTTGGAGAGACTGGATGCAGGGAGACTGCATTTCAGATTTCCCAGCACCATTCAGATACTGATCACACCAGCTACCATTTCCTGAGGGCCTGCTGTGTGGCAGGCACTGTTTTGGGTGCTTTAGGAAAAAAAAAAAAAAAAGAAAGATTATGTATAACTCACAACACAACTCTGTCAAGTGGCCTCGACTAATGTTCCCACTATCATCTCCTATCTGGATTATTGCCAAAGCTGCCCAACTAGTCTCCCTGATTCCACAGCTCTGTCAGCCTGCTGGGCTGGCCTTGCCCCTCAGGGTGAATTTTGGCCATTGAGAAAGCAGGAAGGGGACCGAGAGGGTGCTGGGCCCCTCCCTATTCTCTGACTTAGGGTTGGGGGCAGGCATTGAATTGACATGGCCTGGTAGCCCCATTGCTGGGGGAAAGGAAAGTACATACTGGCTGGTATATCTGGCAGTGTCCATAGGAGGAGTGATATGGAAGTAGCCAGTAGTCACATTGCCAAGGAACACTGGCCTTTGGGTCACCCTTGACCCTTGGGCCAGGAGTCACTGAGTACTGGCTTACCCACTAGATGTGTCTGGGACATCAGCATCTTTTCCTTCTTCAGATCATGTGATTCTGTGAAAAACAACACTGTTGTTGTTAGCTGCCATCCAGTGGGCCCTCCACTCATGGCAACCCCATGCACAACAGCATCTGGCCATTGTGATCCATAAGGCTTTCATTTGCTGATTTTTTTTTTTTTTTTTAATTTTTTAGGAGTAGACCACCAGGCCTTTCTTCCAAGTTGGCCTTAGCTTGGAAGCTCCGCGGGAATCTGTTCAGCATCACAGCAACACGTAAGTCTCCGCTGACAGATGAGCGGCGCCTGTACTTGAGGTGTATTGGCCAGGAATCGAACCTGGGTCTTCTGAATGGAAGGCAAGAATTCTGCTGCTGAACCACCACTGCCTTCTTGGGTAATGGTAAGAGCCACCAGTTGTTAAGTGTCTATTTCACTCATTCAGCAAATATCTATGGATGCTCACTAGGTGCTGGGCACTGGGGCTGCAAAGAGAACCACACAGGGCTGCTAATGACAGAGATGGGCCAGTTGGAGTCCCTGCCCTGTCCACTGTGGCCACGGCCTCTGCTGCCACGTGAGAGCTTCCCTGTCATGCTCCAGCCTCTCCACTGCTCAGTGGGGACATTTTTCTCTCCCCTCATCGTATACCGATTGTTGGTCTTTTCATATCCTTGGAGCTGGGAGGGAGAGAGAGAAGCAAACAAGCAAATGGAAGACAAATCACAGAGTCAAGTAGGGATCTTCTTCCTATTCCTTCCCCTAAGTTAAGCATAAATTAATTTAAGCCCAGCCCATAACTGAAGAAGAAAAAGAAGCCCGTTAGATCGATTTTCTTAGTCAGTTTGTTCAAATCTAGGATTAATTTATTCATCAGCTTAGCTCATTGGGAGAAAACATGCTTCTTCAGGAATTTTCTAACTGAAAATAAATGCCTCATTAAGTTAAACGTATTAACCTGAGAACAAGTATTGATGTCAGACAGACTAATGAATGTCATTATGAGGATGTGCAATAGTCCCCTGAGGGACTCATCTCGCCGTTAGGAATTCTCTGAAAATGCTCTGAAGTATTGTACGATGATGTGGCATCACCGAGGGAGGGAGAGACAGAGGGAGATGGACGGTAAAGGAAGCTTTGCTGAGCTTCGGTCATCGCTGTGAGTAGTGCCTCTGATGAATGCTGCCATCTTGAATGCTTGTGAAAGGGCATGTGGCCAAGGGAGGCACCCTGTGTGACACTGTTGGTCCCAAGACGAGAGATGCTGGTTTTAGTCTCTAAAATAGGAATGAGGGCAGGAGGGTCAGAATTCAGGCATCAGGACCCCTGGGTTCTAGTGCCAGGTCTTCTCCATGTCACAGTGGACTAGCTTCATTTCAGCCACCTTCACTAAGCCAAGCCCTGTGCTGGGCACTTTCACATGCATTTTACACATGTAACCTTCACAGAAACCCAGGTAGATGGGTGTTTTTGGTCCAGGATTCCAGATGAGGAAACTGAAGTTCAGAGAAGTGACTTTCCCAAGTTCACCCAGCGTGTGGGGAGGAGAACTGAGACTTAGACCCAGGTTGGCTGACCCAGGACAGGGTTTCCTCTCATAGCCCCAAACTTCTGCTCTTCTGGGTGGTCTGTCTTCAGAGCCCTCCAAAATCGACTACCCCAGAATTCTGTAATGTCTTAATTACATCTGTGTGGGAGAGAGCTCTCTCCATGACCACCCACGAAGCAATGAGGTGAAAAGCAAATCACAGACCTCAGAAACCAGATAGACCTTGATTTAAATCCTAGCTCAGAAACATACTGGCTGTGAGCTCTGGGCCAAGTTACTTCTCTGATTCTCAGTTTCTTTACCAAAAAAATGGGAATGAGTAGTGCCATCTCATGGGCTTGCTGGGAGGATTAAACGTTGGAATAAAGACAAGTTTCCCAATACACCGCAGATACTCAGGAGGCACTGGTCCTGCCTGATGTGCCCTGGGCTCCTGGTCCATCTAGGCAGGGTTCGGTCCTTGGTGAAGGTCCAGGCAATTACATGTGGAGGAGCAGAGCTGCCCTTCCTGATGGCCAGTCCCAAACCTCATAGCCCTCACCCATTCTCCCAGAGCCTGCTACATGCCTGGCTTCTTGAGCAATGCAGATATGACCTTGACATAGTCTCCTACACCAGTGAGTTCACAGCTGAGTGGAGGAGATGATCCCAGGGCACTGAAGTGAGTCCAGTCCCAAAGGTGAGGGCAGAGAGAGTGGGAAGTATTTGGAGACAGAGGCAGATTGAGTGGGAATGGCACAGGAGAGAATTTGGGATAATGTGGAAGAGGTGCCTTCTAGGTGTGCACTGGGCAAGCCAGACTTCTGCTGGGGACAGAGAGGAGAGAACTCTATATAAATGGTCATGTCAGCTAGAAGTCTGGTCCAAGGATGAGGTAAAAGGAAAAAGAAATAGAAATTCATCTTACAGGCTTTAATATCCTAGCCTACCCCGTGTCTCCCTCCGCATTGATTTGTGAGGGAATGGACATATGCTAGACCTGCCTCGGGCCATCATGTTGAAGATCACATTTGATTCCAAAAATAAAACAATCCCTTCCAGGTAGTGATTAGCCCCAGTATCAGGTGAGGAAACCCAGGCTCAGAGGTGCTGAGTGACTGTCTCAGGGTCTCATAGCTCATAAGAGCCAGGATTTGCACCCAGGGTCTGTCTGACCAAAGTGCCGATTTCCCCACTCGCCCTGGTGCCTCTCACATCAGCAGGCCATGCAGGATGGCAGTTCCTTTTCCCCGCAAACTATGGGTATCTGGAAAGTGGCTGTTGGCTCCTCTCTGTCCCTGATTTGGCTCTAAAGCAGATTGTGTGTTGGGGGCAGGAGACTAGAAAACCAGCTGAACTCCTCCCAGTCTTGGCCTGTGGAGAGACAGGCCCCTCTGCCATGTGTCAGCACAAGCTCGAGGAACCTGGTGCAGGACTGCGGGGGACTCCTGTGATTTGGAGCTTATGTTCCCACCACATAGAGGAAGCACAGCTGTTCATTTCTGGGTGTGAGCTCCCCTCACTCATTCATAGAGTAGGTGCTGAGCTTTCTGGCTGAGCATGAGGTAGCAACTGAATTTCAGGCTGGAGTACTTCAGGTGTTGAATGGTACAATGTTACTTTTAATTCCACTGCAATTATGTATTCAGCACTGGTCTCCCCCATAAGTTCTTCCTTGAAGAACTGCAGTCAACTTTGTCAGACAGTGTAGGAGACAGGAAACTTGAGTTTTGTCAGAAGAGCAAACTTTGTGAAGGATGTGTGATGAGTAATGCTGAAAGAAGTGGGGCAGTTGAACCCAGAGAAGGAAAACCCTGTAGTAACAAGGGAGTAATTGCTCTCAGTGTGGCTGGAAGACAAAGCTGTCCAGAGACTGAATGAACTACCTTGATAGGTTGTGATCTCCCCATCCTTTGGGGTGTGCAAGCAGGAATAGATGACTACTTGTTGAGAGGTATAATATGAGGACAACCTAGGAATGAATCACAGCTTTTGTGTGCTTCAGGGCCAATGACTTCACCTCTCCGAGCCTCAGCTTCCTGTAAAGAGGAGATAACAATGCTATTTACCAAATTTTCGTGTTATTGAGCTATGGTGAGGTTTAATGAGGCAATATGTGGAAAGTCCTTAATACAAGGCCAGGGGCATAATGGACTGCAAGTGTCTGGGAGCTAATATTACTTCTACAGTCAACATTTTATTTTTATTGGAGGGATTCTGGCATCAGATGAGGCTTTAGTCCTTGACCCTTCCAGCACTCAGCATCTTTGGAAATTACCCCTTTTCAAATATTCTAGAATTAAGGGACCATTGCTTTCTCACCTCTTCCTCCCAACAGTTCTCTCTTGGCTTCTAGAAACGGTCTCTACTGGGTCAGAACACCCCTCCTGGCCTTCCTTCCCCCATGGACTGGGCCTTGAGGTGGGGGATCCTTTAGGTGTCCTGGCTCCCACTGCCCCTGTGCATGTGAGGAGGCTGTTCCCCCATGTATTCCCTGCCTGGGAGGAGCAGAGACCCCTTCCTAGGAGGTGGTCTGGCGGGGGCCCTCCGTCCACCACACAGGGCCCACTTGCTCTCATGTGAATATCCTTTAACAATCTTCTCTGGACTCAGAAATGAAGTTTAATTTCAGCCAGGGGGAAAAAAATTAAGTACCAAGACTTGTAACACCGCTTTGTAAATCCCACACCAGCTCTCCCAGCAGAGCGGCACTTTCAGTTTTCCCACTTCTTGGTCAGAGTCGAAGGCCTCCTCCTCTAGTGACTGACCACTTGTTAATAGATTTAATTTCCACAGACTCTAGGTGTTTTCTTGGAATTGATCTTCCTCTAAAAAGCGTGCATTGGAAACATGAAATAACCATCAGAAAGCCTTAAATGAAGTACACTTTATCAAGCAGAGAAAAACAACCCCCTTGAAACTAGCTCTACTAGGGACATGAAGGGCTGTCGTGCGTTGAGACGGGGCTGGCAAGGAGGGACCCATGCGCAGCTGAGTTAATTTCTTTCTACAGCGCCTGCATCTGAGAGGGGAATGTTTCATTCTGGATCAGTTTCTCTGTGTTGGCATTTCCTGCTCCTCTCCCCATCCTAATCTGCCTCTTTCAGGGAGACACCATCCGAGTCCTTCTCCTCTCCTCTTGTTATGGATTGAATTCTTTCCCCCTCAAAAGTTATGTTGAAATTCTAACTCCTGTACCTGTAAATATGACCCTGTTTGGAAATAGGGGTTTTCTTTTGCTAGGTTAATAAGGCCATGCTGGAGTAGGGTGGGTCCTAAACTTAATCCCTTCTGAGTGGTACTTATAAAGGGCGAACAGACACTAGGAGAGACACACAGCGGGAGATGCCGTGTGTCGATGGAGGTAGATGCATCTATAAGCAACAAAGAAGCCCCAAGGATCACCAGCAACTACCAGAAACTGGCAGAGAGGCCTACAGAAGGAATCAACACAACTGAGGCTCTGATTTGGACCTTTAGCCTCCAGGACTGTGAGAAAATAAATTTCTGTTCTTTAAAGCCACCCACATTATGGTATTTTGTTACAGCAACACCAGGAAACTAAACCATCTCCCTTGGGGGTGACGGCTTAGCCTGGAGAAGGGAGGTGGGGAGAGGTCCTGCTCTTTCCTCCAGCCCCCTTACCTATCCTCTGCGTCCTCCCTCCTGGGCCCTGCCAACTGAGGTATGAGCCCTGGAGACAATGGGAAAAAGGGAGCACAGGGGCCCTAATTCTCAGGGAAGGTGTCCATGTGGATCTCTCACCAGAGACAAGAGAACAGAGGCCAGTCCCCTGACCGTTCCTCACCTGACTATGGTCCTAGGAGGGGGCTTGGGTCATGGGGACACTCAGTCAGCAGATCTTTCCCAAGGGTGGCCTGTGCTGGTCTCTGTGCTGGGGCTGGGGACTCAGGGGAGGACGCGTCCTGGTCCCTGCCCTCCCACCAGGCCCAGCAAGGCCTCGACAGCCTCTCACCAGCACACAGTCACCTCAGTCCCCTTACCCTGCATGTGCCCCTCTTAGCACGTTACCACCTGACTCTCGGTGTGGATGTGTTGGCTGATGTCTTTCTCCCCACCAGGATCAGCTCATGAGGACTACCTCTTGGTCTTGCTCAGAGCCAAGCCTGGGCCTGGAGCTGCGCCAGTGCATGGGGGCTCTCTGCTCTGGGAGTGTATGTCATCCTGCGGGCTCTAATGGAGGGACGAGGCACAGAGAGCTGAGGTATTTACAGTGAGCAGCCTTCGAGGGTGTGAGGGTGGGAGCCCCTGGGCCAGGGCAGACACCACAGCAATTGCTGTAGTCACTGCACCCAGGGCTTCAGGCTCTCAGGACCAGCAAAATCTACTGGCCCTCTGATAACTGACGACAACTAAGCCCTCACCAGAGCAAGCGCTGTCCTCATGCTGTCTGGCAGCTCTCCTCAAGCCCTACCAGGCCAGCAGGTGGAGAGTGGGCACCTCTGGGGCTTTGCTGAGTTTTGGTCACTGGCCTCTGCTGTCTGCTCAGTGTGGGCTTCCGGTTTCTGAGCCTGCTGCTTCTCTCAGCAGTGCTGGACACTTTGTGTCCTCGTACAAGGCAGCCTGGGGAGAGGTGCTAGAAGGCTTGGCCTGGCTGTTCTGCCTCTCCTGGGGAGCTCTGACAAGCCTTGGGCTTTGAAGCAGCGTGAGACACCTGCTAATGAGATTTAACAAGCACAGCCAGAATCCAAATGCCAGATCCCAGCAGGCAACAAGAGGAGCACAGACGGCAGGGCCAGGTCACCTGCAGTCTCAGGGGCTGTCGATATCTAAGACGGTAGGGTTTTCTCAGCTGCAGAGGCCAGGGTTGGGGCTCAGTGAGAAAAGGCAGAGGTTTTTGGAAATGATGCAGAGTTGCTCCCATGGCCTGGGCTTAACATGAGGTTAGAAAGCAGGCTGGGCCCTGCCGGGGCTCCCTGGATCTGGGAGAGAGCAGACCAGTGGATCCAGGGCTTAGGCTCTGGCCAAGAGCTTGGGCCGTGGCCACTGAGACACGGGTTTGAATCCCAGCTCTGCCACTTCCCACCTGTAAAATCTTGGGAAAAATAGTTGGCCTCTCTGAGATTCAGTTTTCTCATCTGTAAAATAGATTAGTAGGCAACTTCAATTTCAAATCCATTTTCTCCATGTGAGATCAGGAGGTGAGGAAGCTATGCCTTAAAGGCACAGGCTCACCCCCTCACCTCCCAAGGGAGTTGGCCTGAGAGAAACACCCATGTCCGACTTTCAGTGGGCATGGAGGACCCAAAAGCACTGGATGGGAGTCAGGGGGCCTTGGGCGGGGCACCTGCCTTGCCAGTGTTCGCTGTGTGGGGCCAGGGCTGGGGGAATGAGGAGAATCGTGGCATCCTGGAGCTGGAGGAGGCCTTCCAGGTGGTCCAGGCTCACCGCTGATTTCATGAGAGGGGAAACATGCAACATTCTCCCCATCCTCGCAGCTGTCACAAGCCTCAGAGGGACAACAGAGGGGCAGAGAGGGATCTATCAGTCCTGCTTTGTTCCAACTGACTGTTCAGATCCTCATCCCCTTCCTGTAATCACATCACATCATATCAGGGGGCACATAGTATCCATGTAACCAGGGGCGGATTATCCAATAAGCAAGGTAAGTACTGGCTTACTTGTGCTTGCTCCGAATCTGTAATGAACAATTTCACATGTTTTTCACTACAGAGTAGGAAGTAAGCACAAGTAAGCCTGTGCTTACCTTGCTCACTGGGTAATCCATCCCTGTCAGGGACTGTAAGTTTGTGAAAAGAGGCTTTGATTCTGTAGGAAGGTGCTGTGGGGTTGGGAGAGAGACAGATACCAGCCATACCTAGAAGTAGAGTCTTTGATGTGGTGAAAAATGTGAAATTGTTCACTACAGATGATCTGGTAAGCAAAGGAAGCACTGTGCTTACCTTACCTATTGGATAATCCACCCCTGCATGCAACTTATGGCTGGTAATTTTAACTTCCATCACCAGTGCTCTGCAACGAAGACATTTTCTGGCACTAGAAAACTTAACGAAGGAAAAAGCAAGAACCTCCTGGGATGCCTCCACATCCAATTACGCACGAACTGACCCAGTTTCAAGGTTTGCTGAGCTCAGCCCCTTCCTCTCCTGACTCTCGAAGTGTCCGTCTCCATTAGGTGACAGACCAGCCAGTGCAGACATGGAGGTGCCCTGCCAGCTCCTCTGGCTGAACCCAACGTCCTGCGCCAGGACTCTGGAGCATCAGAGCTGGATGGGCCTTAGGGCACAGCTCAGAGGGCAGAGGGACAAGCAGGGCCCACAGGCGAGAGATGAGGCCCTGCTCCCTATCTCACTCAAGGAGGGCAGGGCACAGTAGCAAGAAAGCAGGTAGATGGGTTTTACACAAACGGTTGTTGTCAACCTACTACTATATGCTGTGTGCTGGGACACAGTGGGGAAAGAACTTTGTCATTGCCAAGCTTGCAAATAATTCAACTTATAAATAATATTTCCAGTTTATTGAGGGGAAAATTGTTTTTTAAAGAATTATTCCTGTCTTACAGATGAGGAAACTGGACTCATCAGGCTGGGTAATTTGAGTCTCACATTACGTAAGTGGTGGAGCAGGATGCAAAGCCAAGTGGACTGTCTTCCTGGGCCTGCACCACTGCAAAGTACTGCCTGGGTCCCAGCACCCACAGTGACAGGCAGGTGAATGATGTTTGGGTGGTAGTTCAGCCCTGGTAGAGGTTAATGGCATGTTACTGCAGGGGCTGCAGTGGGCCTCCATTTGCCTCTGAGGGAGGCACCAATACGTTCAATTGTAAGAAGCATTTGTGTGTGTGTGTTTACCTCCTTGATTGAGTCTTTCCTTGAAGGTGATAGTGAAAGCCAGCATATTAAGGAAGCAACAACCTTGGCGTCTCCCAGGAGGGAGAGAGGGTAGAGTGTGGTGTAGACCTAGGAGGAGTGGCCTCTGGGGCAGGGAATGCTGTAAATAGGGGCTTCTCTGTGATCCTAAGAAGCTGCCACTTGCAGGGAGAAGGGGCCCCCAGTCTGCGCTTCCCTCTGAGGGATGTTGTTGTGGGGGGAGCAGAGAAGGGAGCACTAGAGGAGGACTCAAACACACAAGGCTTCCCATCTTGGCTCCACCACTTCCCTGCTGTGTGACTTTGGGCAAATTGCCTCCCCTCTCTGGGCCTCAGTTTTCTTGACTGTAGGTGGGGGACTGTGATTCGATCTGCCCCGACCTCACAGGGTGATTGTGGAGATGAACCCTGCAAGCTGCACAAATGGACACCCAAGAGTGGAGGGCAGTGAGAGGCAGTCGTTAGGGGCATGGCGTCTGGAGTCAGTCGCAGGTCCTGGATTCAGACTCAGGCTCTGAGCTTGGGTAAGTTCCAAACTTAGCCCAGCAATCTCGTGACTGAGATCTTCATCCATGGCTTTTTAATCTCCATAAATCATTTTTAATAATGTACCATCTTGTAATGACTGCAAAGCCTCAAGGGGACTAGGACACACTTCAGACATAATATACTAATTATTGTTAGGTAAATAAGTCACAATTAGGAGCAGGGCTGGATTTTACACGGCGTTTCTGCTCAGCACCAGCCTTGGGCATTGACATATACTCAGAGGACACTTGGGGCTTATTCCATGTCAACAATGCCCATAAAGTGTTTATGAAGGGGGCAGCAGCATGAGGCTGTACTTGGAGGTTACTGAGAACCACATCTCCACAGACAGGAGGACTGGGAGGGAGGGGTTGTGTGTCCTCTGGTTTCTCCCACAGGGACCCCTTCAGGGTCCCTTAGGGTTATGTGGGTGATTTGGGGTGCTTATTTAACCTCTCAGAACCTCAGTTTCCCCACCTGGAAAGCAGAGCTGAAGAACCCTTCCTTACAGGGCAGTGTGAGGGTCACAGGGGAAGATCTAGGAAAAGCTCTCAGCATGGTGCCTGATACACAGTAGGTGCTCAGCTAACTAACTGACTGCTGACTTGAGTTACGGGTGCACAGGTGGTTTTGTTTAACCGGGGGTGGGGTGGTGATAAATTCTGTTTCCTACTATCTTAGTCCTCTAGTGCTGCTATAACAGAAATACCACAAGTTGATGGCTTTAACAAAGAGAAATTTATTTTCTCACAGGCTAGTAGGCCAGAAGTCCAAATTCAGTGTGTCAGTTCCAGGGGAAGGTTTTCTCTCTCTGTTGGCCTTCTCATCAATCTTCCCTCAGACTAGGAGCTTCTTTATGCAGGGACCCCATCTCCAAAGGACACACTTTGCTCCCGGCATTGCTTTATTGGTGGTATGAAGTCCCCACCCTCTGCTTGCTTCCCTCTCCTTTTATCTCTTGTAAGATAAAAGGTGGTGCAGGCCACACCCCAGGGAAACTGTCTTTACACTGGATCAGGGATGTGACCTTAGAAAGGGTGTTATAATCCCACCCTAACCCTCTGTAACATAAAATTACAATCACAAAATTGAGGACAACCACACAGTGCTGGGAACTATGGCCCAGCCAAATTGATACATATTTTTGGGGGACACAATTCAATCCATGACACCTACTGATGATCATCTGGGATGCTCCAGGCACCATATGACAGCAGGAGGATGCGCTGACATTGAGGTGGACCAGATGCTGAGCAGTGATGATCTGGGCAACAAATTCTTTCTTCTAAGTAGACAGGAAGAAGATAGGTTATGGGAGACAGAATTTGGCATTCAGAGAGTCTGTAGACAGGTGAGAGATGCCTGGATAGGCCAGGTCAGGTGGAGCTTAATTCCTATGTCTTCTTCTTCTTTTTTTTTAATTGTTGTAGTTTAATTCCTGATGTCTTGAGTGTCCGCTGCACTTAGTGATTTGCTTACAAAGAGTAGAATGTAGGAAGGGTGGGGTGGGGGATGGGGAGTACTTCCTGTGGAGAAACTTGGTAAACACCATCTTAACCAAGCGATGGAGGTTAACATCACCAATGATAAGTCCAGTGGATAACATATGCCCTCTGATATGATGTGAGGAGAAGGCCACTTTACCTCTGTGGTATTCTTCCTCAAAATCCATGAACCCAGTCTAACCATTAAAAGAAAGACAGAAAGAAAAAAGTCAAACAAATCCAAACTGAGGCATATTCGACAAAATATCTGACCAGAAGAATGAGCAAACCAGTCTTAGAAGAAATACAACCAGAATGCTCCTTAGAAAAGAGGATGGAGAGACTTCATCTTGTTTACTTCGGGCATGTCATCGGGAAAGACCAATCACTAGCAAAAGACATCATGTTTGTGAAAGTAGAATGTCAGCAAAAATGAGGAAATCCTCCATTAGACGGAGTAACGCAATAGCCTCAACAATGGGCTCAAACACATCAAAGATCATAGAGACCATGCAGGGCCAGTCAATGTTATACAAAAGGTCACCATGAGTCCACCATGGCAACTAACAACAACTCCTCAAGACTGTCAAGGTCATGAAAAGCAAGGAAAAACTGAGAGACGGTCATAGACCATGGGGAGGTACAGAGACATGACGACTAAATGTAACCTGGTGTCCTGGATGGAATTCTGGAAAAGAAAAGGGACATTAGGAAACAAAACAAAACAAACTAGTGAAAACTGAATTAGGAGTTGGCTAACAGTAATGTACCAACATTGGTTTCTTAGGTTTAACAAATGAGCCATAGTTATGTAAGATGTTACAATAAGGTAAACTGGGGGAGGGGTATAAGGGAATTGTCTGTATTCTTGTGAAATTTTTATGTAAATCTAAACTTTTCTAAAATAAGAATTAGAAAAAAAAAAAGCTTATATATAAAAGAAATCCTTTGGTCCAACTCTATCACTTTCACAGATGAAGGAAGACAGACCCAGAGAAGTTACATGCCTGGCCAGCGGTCTCAAGGCCCATTAATGGAAGATCCAGGAATGCAATTCACAGAGTAAGAAGAACCTGACCAACAGAGGCGTGAACAAATTAGGTTTATTTTTATCACCAAATGAGGTGTCTAGTTGTTGCCCAATTAGGGTCCATATCCTGGAGCAGGCAAGCCAATGAAATGTACTCCAAGTCAGAAAGAGTGACAAAATTTATTTAGGAGGGGTCCACCAATGGGAAATCTGACAGCAAGGCAGCCAGTCTCTATGGAGTCCTGAAAGGCAATTTTACATTAGAGCTTATATATGATTTTTATAAAGGTTAGAAGTGTCTTTGTAGCCCACAGATGGCATGGCCAGATGACTTATTCATTACAAGATAATTACAAGAGACTCTTTATCAGACTAAAGAGATACATGCCAGACATCTCTTTATCAGGCTAAAGATATGCATGCCAGACATCTGGGCTCTAACCTTCCTGTGGGGGTTCGTAAGTCACAGGTGGCCGGACAGAGCAAAACAAAGTCATTAACAGGTATGCAGAAAGGAGAAGGCAGGCAAAAAAAGAAAAAAAAAAAAAAAAGACTTACAGGTTTATCATGGTGTGAGTTCTGTCAAGCTCTTAGTCACCCATTTTGAAAAGGAGAAAACATACTGTGGAGTATTAGGGTCACATAGTGATGGTAGCCTGTGAAGGCCCAGCACCTCCAAGATGACTTTGGTGACCACTTTTCTCCTCTGTTTCCAATCGGCTTTCAGGGAGTGTGCGCATGGCCATCAGCTCACGTCGGGGCTGCTCCACCGCAGGGCCTGTGTCCAGTCTCAGGAGAGTGATGGTCAGTCCAAGGCTAGTCCAGCAGGGGACCCTGATATGTGAGGGAGCTTTCTCAGAGAGCCCAGCCCAGGGACCTTTGCTCCCAGCTTATTGGTTGGAGCTGAGTCACATGACTATCTGCAGCCCAGGTGGGAAATGCTATTTTTTTAAGCAAGAGAAATTGTCCCTGACAAAATAGGAGTTCTGTACTGGTGTAGGAGTACTGGTGGTGCAGTGGTTAAGAGCTCAGCTGCTAACCAAAAGGTTGGCAGTTTGAATCCACCTGCCACTCCTTGGAAAACTTCTGGGGCAGTTCTATTCTGTCCTATAGGGTTGCTATGAGTCAGAATCAACTCGGCGGCAGTGGGTAATGGGTTAGTAAGTAAGAAGAGGAAAATAAATATCAGTGGGCAACCTGCAGCCTCTGTCCCAACATTTATCATCTCATGTACATATTTGTTACCTCATGGATCTTTACACGGTGTATTTGTGGTTGTGAACAAGCAATGAGATGCTGAGCCCCTTGCCAGGACCATAGAGCGAGTTGTTTGCAGAGCCCAGCTAGAATCCTGACGTCCTACTCCCAGGTCTCCCCACCAGACCACCCAAAGGCTCCTCTAAATCTGTACTCTTGCCCCCAATCTTGTTTGCCTCTCTGCTCTCTGTCCTAATTTTCTGCCTCTCCAGCTCACCAGATCAGTAGTTTATCTAGGGGTTTCTGATACCACTTTAAAGTCGAACCTTACTTTAAACAAACCTGCTGTTATTTGTGTCATACTCTCACATTGCTAGTGGGGATGTGCTTTGAGCTAGTCTTTGTGGAGGACCTTAAACAACATCTATCACAATTCAAAATGCACCTATCTTTTGGACCAACAATTTTATTCCTGGGAGTTGATTATTCTGAAAACCTCAAGGATAATATATTTATGCAAGAAACTTCTCTACAACATTATTTGCAATAGCAAAAAAGCATTGGAGACAAACTAAATGTCCATCCATAGGAGATTGGTTAAATAAATAATGACATAGCCATACTATCGAATACTAAGCAGCCATTAAAAAGATTGAGTTTGGTCTCAGTGCACTAACATGGGAGGATCTTCATGACATATTTTTGAATAAAGAAAGCACATTGCTGAAAAATATAAACAGTGTAATGTAAAACCAACAAGCAAACAAACAAAAAACCTCTCCATCTTGGTTTGTGCACAGATAAATATCTAGAAGGATGACACCTGTACTGGAAGATCCTTGGGAAAAACCATAATGGGTCTGAGACTCACTGACATGTTCCCATCCAATGTCACTTGAGTATGAGATCTCATCCTTTCTTACCTGCTTAGGAACATCGCCCCAGCAACCCTCCCTTCCCTCTCTTACTTTTTCACAGTTCCCTTCTCCCCTGGATCACTCCCATCAGAGTGCAAGCATGCCAGTATTTATTTCTCCAAAAACAGAGAATAAAACATACAATAAAAAAGAAAAACCCTCTCTTGTCTCAAACACATCTCTTTGCTTACCCTTATAGTCAAACCCCTTGAAAACATTGTCTATACTCACCATCTGCAATTTCTCTCCTCCGGTTTTCTCTTAACCCATTCGTATCAGGATTTCACCCCCACTCCTCCATCCAAAACTGCTCTTGTAAAAATAACCAGCGGCCTCTATGCTGTCACATTCAGTGATCAGTTTTCAATTGTCATCTTACTCAACCCATCACTCCTTGAAACACTCTCCTTCCCTGACTCCCAGGACCGCACCCTCTCCTGGTTTCCTCCTATCTCTTTGGCTGCTTCTCCCCAGTCTCCTTTGCTGTTCTTTCCTGGACCTGTAACCCTTGCATGGTCTCAGGGCTTCTTACTTGGTCTGTGTCTCCTCATTCTCACTCACCTCCTTGGGGACATTAACAGATCCTCATATGCTGTGGATCCCAAATTTACATCTCAGCCCAGACTTCTCCCTCACCTCTAGGTTTGTGTACCCAATTCCCTATCCAATGTCTCCACCTAAATGTCCAACAGGCGTCTCAAACTTAACACGTGCCAAACTGAAATTCCGCTCTCCATTCCCCCTCACTTCCCAACCTGCTGCTCCCTCAGTCTGTCTCACTTCAGTTAAGACAATTCCACACTGCTGGTTGTCCAGGCCAGAAACCTGGAAACATTCTTGACCCCCTCCTCTTTTCTTTTCACACCCCATGTCAGACCTATCAACAAACCTACTGGCTCTTCTCTGAAACATTTCCAGAACTTCACAACTTCTCATCACCACCACAGCTACCTCCCTGGCCCCCATCCCAGAACCCATCCTCTCTCTTCTGGATTATTGCGGGAGCCTCCTGACTGCTCTCCCTGCTTCCTGGCTTTCCCCTGACTGTACACTCTTCACAGAGCAGCCTGAGTGATCTCATTGGATATCCTTGTATTGGTCAGATCATGTCTGTTATCTGCTCAGAAACTTTTAATGCTCCCATCTCAGCCAAAGATGTTGTAGAGAAAAACTTGAACACTGTTTCAAGTTAAAACAGAGAAGTTTATAAAGTGTTTAAAACAATTACAATTGGGGAACTATATAGTCCATTGAAAATGGAACCAAGTAGTCCTGGGGCAGTTTCATTATACAAGTATTCTTATGGAATAAAACGAGGAACTAAACCATGAGGAGAGCAATTATATAAAAATCAATGAATATTACAATAATCACACTCTGACTGGTTACTGCTTATTAATAGTACAATTAGTGATTACAGATAGTTTCACAGGATGCTTATATCATTGTCACAAGATGCTTACATGTATTTTCCTTGTGTATCTTGCAAAAATATCTTGTTGGCAACAGCATCCGGATAGCACTCTTCTGGAGTATGGGTATTTTGAGGGACACAGAGGGTCACTTGCTTAAGACATCTCGGGGTATATGCTTTCATATACTGGTTTTGACCACTGAGGAAAAACATGTTTTTCTCAAAACAAATAGCTGATAGTCTAGAAACCAGATTAAAATTAGATAGCATGGTGGCATGAATTGAATTGTATCTCCCAAAAATATGTGTATCAATTTGGCTAGGCCATGATTCCCAGTATTATGTGATTGTCCACCATTTTTTCATCTGATGTGATTTTTCTATGTGTTGTAAATCCTATCACTATGTTGTTAATGAGATAGATTAGTGGCAGTTATGTTGATGAGATCTACAAAATTAGACTGTGTCTTAAGCCAATCTCTTTTGAGATATAAAAGAGAGAAATGAGCAGAGAGAAAAGGGGACCTCATACCAGCAAGAAAGTAATGCCAGGAGAAGAGCAGTTCCTTTGGACTGGGTCGCTGCTCTGAGAAGCTCCTAGTCCAGTGGAAGATTGATGACAAGGACCTTCCTCCAGAGCTGACAAAGAGAGAAAGCCTTCCCCTGGAGCTGATGCCCTGAATTTGAACTTCTAGCCTACTTGACTATGAGAGAATACACTTCTGTTTGTTGAAGCCATCCACTTGTGGTATTTCTGTCATAGTAGTACTGGATGAGTAAGACTCAATTTTATGCCTCTGTCTTACTGACTGCACTGAAAGTTGTCTTTTTCTGACACAGAGAAAAAGCCAGAATCCTTACAATGGTCAAGCAGCACTACATGAACCCAGTCCCCACCTCAGCCACCTCACAGATCTTGTCTCCTCCTACTCTCCATCTTTCCTCCTCTGCTCCAGCCACACTGGCTTCTTGCTTTTCCTTGAACATTCTGGGTCTGCTCCTGCTCAAAGGGCTTTTGCACTTGCGGCTTCCTCTGCCTGGGATCCCCCTCCCCCAGACATCTTCACGACTCACTACCTAAGACGGAAAAAGATACACCATGCAAACATTAATTAAAAAAGGCAGGAGTGGCTATATTAATATTAAAGTAGACTTCAGGGCAAATAAAATTATTAGCAACAAAGAGGAACATTATGTAATGATAACAAGATCAATCCACCAAATGCACCAAACAGCAGATACTCAAAATACATAGAGTAAAAACTGACAGAGCTGAAAGAAGAAATAGACAAATCCATAATTATAGATGGAGACCTCAACACTCAATTCTCAGTGATTGATACAACTACTGTTGTTGTTGTTGGGTGCCGTCCAGTCAATTCTGACTCATAGCGACCCCATGTGACAGAGTAGGACTGCCCCATAGGGTTTTCTAGGCTATAAACTTTGCAGAAGGAGATTGCCAGGTCTTTCTCCTGCAAAGACACTGGGTGGGTTCGAATAGCCAACCTTTCTGTTAACAGACACCAGGGCTCCTATTGATACAACTACTAGACAGAAAATCAGAAAAGATGTAGAAGAACTCAACAACATCATCAGCAAATAGGATCTAATTGATACATATAGCATACTCCACACAACAACAGCAGAATACACATTTTCTTTTCAAGTAACAACAGAACATTCACCAATATAGACCACATCCTGGACCATAAATCAAGCCTCAACATATTTTAAAAATATTGAAATCATACAGAGTATTTTCTCTGACTTTAATGGAATTAAACTAGAAATAAATGACAGAAAGACAACAGGAACATCTCCAAACACTTGGAACTTGAACAACACACATCTAAATAATTTATGAGTTGAGTATGTTCCAAAGGAAATTAAAAAATATGTAACTGAATGAAAATCAAAGTAGAATGCATCAAAATATGTTAGAAGCAGCTAAAGCAGTGCTGAGAGGGAAATTTAAAGCATGAAATGCTTATATTCAAAAAGATATAGCTATCAAATAAATAATCTAAGTTCCTATCTCAAGAAACTAGAAAGATAAGAACAAAATAAACCCAAACTAAGCAGAAGCAAGAATATAATAAAGAGGAGATATCAGTGAACCTGAGATCAGAAAAAGAAACAGAAAAAATAATGAAAGATAAAGCTGTTACTTTGACAAAAAATAATAAAACTGACAAATCTTTTGAAAAACTGAAAAGCAGAGAGTAGACACAAGTCATCAATATCAGCAATAAAACAGGAAATATCACAAATATCCTGCAGCAATTGAAAAGATGTTCTTGTTGGTGTTAGGTACTGTCGAGTCAGTTTTGACTCATAATGACCCTATATACAACAGAATCAAACATGACTTGATCCTGCACCATCCTCACAATCATTGCTGTGTTTGAGCCCATTGTCACAGCCACTGTGTCAATCCATCTCATCAAGGTCTTTTTTTTTGCTGACCCTCTACTTTACCAAGCATGATATCCTTCTCTAGGGACTGGTCCTTCCTGATAACGTGTCCAAAGTATGTGAGACAAAGTCTCACCATCCTTGCTTCTAAGATACATTCTGGCTGTAGTACTTCTTCCAAGACAGATTAGTTCATTCTTCTGGCAGTCCACGGTATATTCAATATACACCATAATCAAAGGCATCAGTTCTTCTATGGTCTTCCTTATTCACTGTCCAGCTTTCATACGCATATGAGGCAATTGAAAACATCATGGCTTGGGTCAGGTACATCTTAGGCTTCAAAGTGACATCTTTGCTTTTTAACACTTGAAAGAGCTCTTTTGCATAGCAGATTTGCCCAATGCAATACGTAGTTTGATTTCTTGACTGCTGCTTCCATGGGTGTTGATTGTGGATTCAAGTAAAATGAAATCCCTGACAACTTGAATCTTTTCTTCGTTTATCATGATTTTGCTTATTGGTCCACTTGTGAGGATTTTTGTTTTCTTTATGTTGAGGTGAAATCCATACTGAAGGCTGTGGTCTTTGATCTTCATCAGTAAGTGCTTCAAGTCCTCTTCACTTTCAGCAAGCAAGGTTGTGTCATCTGCATAACACAGGTTGTTAATGAGTCTTTCTCCAATCCTGATGCCCTGTTCTTCGTCATACAGTCTAGCTTCTTGGATTATTTGTTCAGCATACAGACTGAAGAGGTATGGTGAAAGGATACAACTCTGACACATGACTTTCCTGATTTTAAACCATGCAGTATCCCCTTGTTCTGTTTGAATGACTGCTTCTTGATCCACGTACAGATTCCTCATGAGCACAATTAAGTGTTTACCAGCTTATACCAAACCTGAAACCAAACTCGTTGCTGTGAGTCGATTTCAGCTCATAGTGATCCTATAGGATAGAGTAGAACTGCCCAATAGGGTTTCCAAGGAACACCTGGTGGATTTGAATGCTGACCTTTTGATTAGCAGTCGTAGTTCTTAACCACTATGCCACCAGGGTTTCCACTAACTTATACAGTGCCACATAAATGTCTCTGGATGCCTGGATGAATGAGCGAGTGAATGAGTGAGTACCTGAAGGCTTTGGACCATGTAGAACTGAATGGGCCACTCCAGTCATCTCCAGTCCTCTGGAGGTGTTGACATCAAGGTCTCACCCCGCAGTAACTCACAAACAGAGATTTTATGGACTGGAAATGGCCTGAAATGTCATTGGGTCCATCCATCTGACTCTAAGCAGGAAGACGGTGCTATTCTGATTTTCCGATTTTTTAAACAGCTTTATTGAGATATAATTTGCATACCATAAAACTCACTCTTTTAAAGTGTACATTTCAGTGGTTTTACTATATTAACCAAGTTGTGCAGCCACTAAACCTTAGAAACTAAACCCATTGCCATTGGGTCAATTCCAACTTATAGGAACTCGATAGGACAGAGTAGAACTCCCCATAGTGTTTCCAAAGCTGTAATCTTTATGGAAGCAGACTGCTACATCTCTCTCCCATGGAGAGGCTGGCGGGTTCGAACCGTGGACCTTTCCGTTAGGAGCTGAGCACTTAACCATTGTGCCACCAGGGTTCCTTTTGTGAAACCACTACCACTATCTAATTTTGGACCATTCTTGTCACCTCGAAAAGAAATCCCATGCCCATTAGAAGTCACTCTCTAATCCCCTCTTCCTCATGGCCCTTGGCAACCACTGATCTACTTTCTGTCTCTGGTTTTGCCTATTCTGGAATTTTATATAAATGGAAGCATACAATTCACAGTCTTTTGTGACCAACATTTTTCATGTAGTGTGTCTCCAAGATTCATCCTTGTTGTAGCATGTATGAGTATTTCATTCCTTTTAATTGCTGAATAATAATCCATTGTATGACTATACCAAATTTTGTTTATTCATTCATTAGTTGGTGGACATTCGTTTTTTTTCCACTTTTTTTGGCTATTATGCATAATGATACTATGAACATTGATGTACAAGTTTTTGTGTGGATATACGTTTTCATTTCTTTTGGGACATATGGTAATTATATGTTTAACTTTCTGATGAACTATCAAACTGTTTTTCAAAGGGGCTGCATCATTTTACATTCCCACTAGCAATGTATGAAGGTTCCAATTTCTCCACATTCTGCCAACACTTGTGATCATCCATCTTTTTTATTACCGTATTTTTACATAAATAACGCTCACCTTCTACGCTTGTTTGCCAACCAAGCCCTCCCCCCACGAGGTATTTTCATAAGTGCAGCTATGC
The DNA here is from genome assembly GCF_000243295.1 of Trichechus manatus latirostris. Lineage (NCBI taxonomy): Eukaryota > Metazoa > Chordata > Mammalia > Sirenia > Trichechidae > Trichechus > Trichechus manatus. The sequence continues at coordinate 28,031,246 of NW_004443951.1, read as the reverse complement.
CAATTTTTTTGACAGGGTGCTGTAAAAAAAAAAAATTAGCATAGCACACTTATGAAAATACTTCTGGGGGAAGGGCCCGGGTTGGCAAATAAACGTAGAAGGCAGGCATTATTTGCATAAAAATACTGTATAACTATCCTAGTGGGTGAAGCTCTGGTGACATAGTGGTTAAGGGCTTGGCTGCTAATTGAAAGGTCAGCAGTTCAAATACACGAGCTGCTCTTTGGAAACCCTATGGAGCAGTTCTATTCTGTCATATAGGGTCACTATGAGTAGGAACTGACCTGACAGCACCTAAAAAAAAATCCTAGTGGGTGTGATGTGGTATATCATTGTAATTTTGACTTGCATTATCTAATGACTAGTCATGCTGAACATCTTTTCATGGGTTTATTGGAAATTTGTATATCTATTTTAAAGAAATATCTATTCAAAAATTTTCTTCATTTTCAAATTGTGTTATTTGTCTTTTTATTGTTGAGTTGTAAGTGTTCTTTATGTATTCTGGATACAAATTCCTTATCAAATATACGATTTGGTAATATATTATCCTATTCTATGGCTTGTCTTTTCACTTTCTTGATGGTATCCTTTGAAACACAATTTTTTAAGAAAATTTTTATGGAATGCAATTTATTTATTTTTTTTCTTTTGTCGTATGTGCTTTGGTGTTGTAATTAAGTAACCATTACCTAATCCAAGGTGATGGAGATTTACTCCTATGTTTTCTTCTAAGGGTTTTATAGTTTTAACTCTTACATTTAAGTCTATGATCCATTTCCAGTTAATTTTTGTGTATAATGTGAGGTAGGGATCCAGCTTCATTCCTTTGTATGTGGAAATCCGCTTGTTCCAGAGCCATTTGTTAGAAATACTATTCTCTCCCTATTGAATTATCTTGGCAATCTTGTTGAAAGTCAATTCATTTTATTTCTGGATTTTTTTTTAAATTATATTTTAAATGGAATTGTTTTCTTAATTCTGTTTTTGGATTGTTAATTGCTAGTCAGCATATAGAAATAAAATTGATTTTTGTATATTGATCTTGTATCCTTCAACCTTACCGAACTCATTTATTATATCTGTGGCTTCCTTAGAATTTTCTATATTTATGATCATGTCATCTGTGAGTAGAGATAGCTTAACTTCTCTTTTTCAAATATTGATTCCTTTTATTTTTTTTCTTGCTTAGTTGCCGTGGCTAAAATCTTCAGTGCAATGCTGATTTGACATTGCCAGAGAGAACATCCTCATCTTGTTCTTGGGGGAGAAGAATTTAGTCTTTGCCATTAAGTATGAAGAAACCCTGGTGGTATAGTTGTTGGTTAAGAACTACGGCTGCTAACCAAAATATGGGCAGTTCAAATCCACCAGACGCTCCTTGGAAACCCTATTGGGCACTATGAGTATGATGTTAGTTGTGGGTTTTTACCTTTATTAGACTCTTTATTAGGTTGAGGAAGTTCTCTGTCATTCTAATTTTAGAGATAACTCCAAGGTCAGAACAGTTACCCCGCTTGCCAAAGATCCACAATCAACACCCCTGCCAAGATCCTTGCTTCTAAGAGCACAACCATAAGAACACCTGCCACAGTAATTGGAGCAGTCTGGCAACTGCAAGCATTGTGTGCTTGGCATGTGCAGGCCCTGTGCTGTGGGTATTGTGAGCATCATCTCATTTAACCCTCACTGCAACCTGCTGAGAGGCATGCTTATGTATTAATTTTATTTATTTCTATTTCCATTGGTTAAGAGCTGGACTGCTAACCAAAAAGTTGGCAGTATGAATCTACTAGCTGTTCCCTAGAAACCTTATGGGGTAGTTCTACTCTGTCCTATAGGGTCGCTATGAGTTGGAATGGATTCAATGGCAACGGGTTTGGTTTGGGTTCATATTTCCATTAAGGATCTCTGGTGGCATAAGTGTTAAGCATTCAACTGGTAGCCAAAAGGTTGGTGGTTCAAACCCACCCAGTGGCTCCGAGTGAGGAAGATCTGGTGATCTGTTTCCGTGAAGATTACAGCCAAGAAAACCCTATGGGGCAGTTTTAATTCTGTCACATGGGGTCACTAAGAGTTGGAATTGACTTGATGACACCCAACAACATGTTTCCACTGCATTCTCATTCATAAACGAAACTAAATGCTTGTTTTAAAAGGGTCAAACATTAGAGAAATGTAAATACCAGAAATTAAGAGTCTCCATCATCTCACTTCCCTTATTGCGTTTTACAGATGAGGGAACTGGGGCTTGTCGCACTTTCTACATGACTAAGCCTTATTCCTTGTAAGCCTGCAACTGGCTCTCGTCACTTTTCTGATGTGACACCAGCAGCTCAGTGACTTGCAGGGGAAACCAAGGCCCTGGGTAGGGGGAGGCCTTGGGTAGTTGGAAACAATTGGCTCACTTGAATGGACTGTTTTTCTTCTAGGTCATTGCCAACAAATCAATATTCAATTGTGCTACACAGTATGGTACCTTTCTCCCTGCTCAGGGATGGCAGAGAAGACCAGCTATCGGGACACCTGACACCATCTGCATAGAGGTGTCCTGAGTAATCTGGATGGAGATGGTGTGCAGGCGGCTCTCAGGAGGCCGTAAATCTGAGGCTGATGAATTACCTGGGCAGGTGCCTTTTCCACCTGCATCCTAGGTTAGGACAAGTGCAGCGTAATTACTTCTCCGGTTATCTGGGGGAGTGGGTCTATTTTTCTAGTTTATTGCTATTGCATTTCAGAAAAGAGTCCTCTGAAGGCCGCCTTATCTAAATGTTGGATTGATTTGATGGCTCCACCAGGCTGGGTGGTGAGGGCCAGAGTGTGCTCAGCAGTAGGAGGACTCACCCCTGAGCAGGTTTGCTTGGAGGCTTCTCTTGATGGGTGTGATTGGTGGGTTTCTGGAGCTTGGAGAGCCAGCCATTCATAACCATCATCCCCATCAGTGGCACCATAAATTTCCCTTCCTTCTCCCTCCCCCTGCTCTGTGGACTGGACGTGCCCAAACCTGAGACAGCTGTGAAGGGGCTGAGGTGAGGAATTGGACATGCTGATGGGGAGGGGCACTTCCAAAGGAGACCCCAGGTTCCCCGAGGGGTGAATATTTCATGTCTGCCTATGAGGACATGCCAGGGCTCTGCGTTCTTATTAACACTAATGATAACTAACATGTCAGTCCTCTACACGACCCAGGCCCAGTGCCCGGTGCTTCATGCAAATCATCTCCCTCATCCTCATAAAAGCTGCCATTTCACAGGTGAGGAACTGAGGCACAGAGAGGTTGAGCACCTTGTCCAAGGGCACACAGACCAGAAGTGGCCTCACTGGAGTTCCAGCTCAGACAGAGGACACCACATGCCTCTGTCAAATGCCAATTAATGAGTCAACAGTCTTCAGTTCCTCCAGAACAAGGGCTGGCAGAGTAGGTGACCCTTGTCATCTGACCCTTCATGGACTCACTGCATCTGTGGCTGGTTAACTACCTGTCAGTGCTACTAGCCATGTCCCCATCCGAAGCAGGGGTCACACTGTCTTCTGTCCCCGGTGCCCCAGAAACTAGCAGAGGGTCTGCACATAGTAGGTGCTCAATAAGTAATTGCAATAGAGTGGAAGAACAAATGCATGAAATGAAATTCTTGTGTGCATTGATCTACATTGTCTGTGTCCAAGTAGGGGAGGAGTGACCAAGCAGCAGCGCCAGTATCATTCATTCACTCATTTGTTTATTCATTCATTTACAAGCCTGTACTGAGTGTCTGTTATAAGTCCAGCTCAGAGCAAAACACTGAGGAGACCAAGAGTAAGAAATCAAGAATTCTACCCTCATGGACACAGCAAGGAAGCAAGACTGGAGAAGCAATAATGGCAAAATGTAAAGTGTGTCATGAGAGGGGTATCCAGAGATATTAGTTTACATCTCCCCACATAGACCCCATATAGCAGGGGTATTAGGATGGATCACGGAAGTACTCTTGGAGAAAGGGATGTTTAAGCTGAGATCTGGAGAATGGGTCACAACAAACCAGGCTAAGATGTTATAGTAGCCTAGAATGGACAGAGACATGTTCTCACTTCCCACATTCTAGACATCATACTTTTATTAATTTAGCCTAAGGGTTTGTTGTTGGTGCATCACACTATTGACTTGTGCTGATTTCACTTATTCTCTGAGGCCTCCAAACACAGAGGCAGCACCCTCAGGGACCTCTGGAGAAGGGAGAGCTGCTAGGCTTAGAGTTGTGGGAGGTGCCCTGTCCTAGCAGTGTCACTGCCATGGCTGTGAGGACAGGATGGAGTGCCGTGGCCCAGTCTGGGAAGGGGCTGCTGGCTGAGCCTGGTGCCACTTTTCAGCTGTGTGACCTTGGGCAAGACACTCAGTCTTTCAGGTAATACATCTGTGTGCTGTCAGGGAAAAATGAGTGTCCTCTGTAAGGGACCGACCAGCAGGTAGCCTGGCACAAAATAGGCCCTCCAGAACTGTGGGCCTCCTGCCACCTCCAGGGTTTCTTAATTCACCACTAACAGGGCTGCTTTCATCTCTGAGTCCCAGGGGCCTCATGCAAGACTTGGCCCTCAACAGTGACGCAGAAAACATGAGAGTGGAACATCTGGCCTTCTCCCAGGTCCTTGTGGCAGTAAATCCACGTGTGCCTCTTCTTCTCCTTCATAGTCATGTGGTCTGCCTTGTGGCCTTTTACCTTCTCTATGGAATGGAGGTTGGGTGTGATTGTGCCTTTTGGGGACAGATGAGGAAATGGAGGCTCCAATTCCCTATGTGACTTCCCTGAGGTGGCCACTGGGGCTCCTGATTCCTCTTCTCTGGCTGCAGTTTGAGTGGCTGAGATTTACAAAGATCACCACAATTACTGTTGGCATTTTTCCTCTCAGGAGCTCAGCACTCTCTCATCTCAATCGTCTCAGTTAGCATTGTGGCTGTTTTTATTATGAGATGCACTTTTGGAAGAGATAAAACAGGTCTGGAAAGAATACGTTTCCATTCTCTCCCTGTATTACCCATCATAATGTATTTCTCTTTCAATGAAGTCTTTGTTTCTTGTTTTTGAATCAAATTTCAAATGTGACAGACCAGCTGGAAATGCCATTTTTTGAGCTCACTCTCTTCCTCAGCACCTCCTTCCCCACCACTCAGTGGAGGTCTTCTCATGATGGCTGTCCCCACTGAGCAAAGGGTCACCAAATGCTGAGGCTCTGCTGAACACTGCCCAGGAGGTAACTCATTCAAGCCTCATGGCAGCCCTATGAGGTGGGCATGTGTCCCCCATTTACAGATGAATAAACTGAGGCTCAGAGAGAGGCTATTACCTGCCCTAGTTCACAAAGCTGGATTTGAACCCATTCCTGCCTGGACTCTTAACCACCGCTCCACCCTCCTCCAGGACCACAGAAGTTGTAGGTGATGATGGTGGTCAAAGGCCATGGTGTTGCCAGTGATGTGGGGATGATGATGTTGACGAGGGTGGTGATAGATGTGAGGAGCTGTGCAGAGAGTTTGCTGGAAAGTGGTGGCCCAGGCAGAGGATTACATTTTCCAGCCCCCTTTGCATCTAGGTGTGTCCATGTGACTAATTCTCACTAGTGGGTTTTGAGAACTCTTGGGCCAAGGTGATTAAGAAGCAGATGTGCCTTCTCCACTCTTTCCGCTCTATGGAAGGTTCATGTGAGGTGTGAGATTCTTCTGTGGAGTCAGAGGCCTTGGAGGAGCCATGAGATGGATAGAGCTTGGGTCCCTGAATCACCACATGGAGAAGAGCTGCCTGCTGGCCAGACAGTTAGAGGTGGTGGGAGTCATTGATGGGCTTGATCTGAGGCAACACTTGATGGGAAAAGGTAAACAATTCTTGTAGTCCAGATAAGCCAGTTACTTGAGTCAGGGGCATTAAGACTAAAGACAGGGCCATTATTGGCCAATGTCCTTTGTTGATCTTTGAGGATCAGGGAGGGCCTCTTGAAGTTCCCTGGGACCAGAATCCCTGAGACTCAATGACGAAGGATGGTGGAGGGTCTGCACCATTGCCTTCCCTGGAGCCACGCCCTGCTCTTCTACTCTAAACCGCCAGACATCAGGCGATGGAGGGCTTAGTCACCTGGTTTCCATCTCTAGCCAGTTCCATTATCCCATCAATCGATCCTCTGTGAAGGGAAGCTCCCTCCATCCATCCAGCCTGGGGTCAGCTAGCTTCCCTGCAGATGTTCAAACCAGAACCCAGAGGAGGGGGGCTATGTCCCTGATACACGTCAGACCCTCAGGAAATCCCAGGCCCCCCCCACACCCTGCGTGTTCCCTGTGGAGGGAAGACTACAGACAGCTCAGGTGCTCTAAGTTCATTGGTGAGCAGCCTGCTGGGAATCCCTATCTGGAGGTGGGCTATTCCCAGGGGCTGACCATGGGCAGAGTGTGCAGGCCAGGTCCTCGCTGCCTCCTTCTGTCAGAAGTGAGGAGAATGAGCCGGAAAATGAAGTAAACCCAGAGGCACCTTCAGAGCCATGTGGTCACTCATCACCCAGCCCCTCCCCGCACCCACCACTTGCTCAACCAGCACAAGGCAGACAGCCACGGGAATTTCAGAGAGCATCCCAATGTCCCCTTCTCCCTCCCCACGGTCCTGCCTGACTCAGCCCTCACTGGCTCCTTCCTGGACACTGCCTAGTCCTCCCGCCCCCAGGCCTGCCTCACGATGTCTCTGAGTATGTTTCAAAAGCACAGCTCTGACTGTCACACTGCTCATTAGGAACATCTGAGGGCTCCTCATTTCCTACTGATGGGAGCCACTCAACTCAGCAGGCCAGGCTGCCCACGATCAGGCCTGTGAAGGTGGCATAGGAGGCTGGTGCAATGCAGTGATTAAGGTCCAGGCTCTGGAGTAAGAAGCTGAGGTTCAAATCTGGTCTCTGCCACCTACTAGCTGAATGACCCTGGGTGAGTTACTTAACCCCTTTGAGCCTCAATTTCTTCTATAAACTGGAAATAACAATATCTACCCCATAGGTTTGTTGTGAGGATAAATGAAATAATACTTGTAAAAAGTTTAGAACAGTGCCTGATACACAGTAAGCCCTTGGAAAATGCTCCTTCTTGAGATCTGTTAAATTTTGGGGAGGAGGATGGGGTTTGTCTGAGTAGTACATTTTTCTTCTGGGATTAGCCCCTCCCCGATCTCTGCCTGCCCTACCCTTGGAGCCAGTGCATTTCCTTTTAAACTTAGCCAGGACAAGCTGAGTTTTCTGTTACTTGCAAATAGAAAGCCCTGGCTCACACAGACCAAGTCTGCCTCTCCAGCCATACTCATCGTCTCCGCCTCCCAATTCTAATCCCTGGACCCCAACCTCACTGGCTGGCCCTTCAGTGATGCCCAGCATGTTCCGACCTTGGTGCCTTTGCCTTTGCTGTTTCCTCTGCCTGGAATGCCCTCTCCCCTAAATTCTTCATTTCTCCAAATGCCACACATCCTTCAATGCGCCAGCACCCATAGACCTTGAAGGCAGAGCACAGAGGAAAGAAGTAGACTTTGGAGTCAGAAAGATTGAGTTTCATCTCTGCTCCACCCCTTACTTGCAGTGTGATCTAAGACATGGTTCTGAACCGCTCCAAGCCTCGGTTTACTCATCTGGCAAGTGCAGATGGTAACACCAACTTCACAGGTTCTTAAATGGGTTAAATATTATAATTCATGGAAATAGGCCTGGAACACTGTGCGGGCCTAATACTTGGTGGTGGGTACAGTCAGTGCTTGGTTCACCTAAGCCAACTCTGCCCCAGCACCTCCCCCAAGCAGGGCAGGAATGATCTCCAGGGAAATCTGATCCACCAGCCTCCCTCTGGGAAAGAGAAATAGAAAGTGTTCTAATTCTGAACAGTAAGTGTCAAAGGCTTGGGAAGGATTCCGAGGTTCTGAAAATAAACACCCAGCACGGAAGGGAAGGAAGGAAGGACGGTGAGAGAGAAGAGGGGGTGGAGGTGGAGGCCAGGGTGAGAGGCAGGGATGAGATAACAAGACTCGGAGAGGGACAGGAATGGTGAGAGTGCATGTGTGTGCGCGTGTGTGGTGTTCTGCCAGGTGCCTCCTCAAGGTACCTGGGGTGCGGGATTCAGGTGACCCCTGGGCTGGCTGTTGTGCGGGGCTTGGTCACAGAAGACGTGCTCCTGCGGAAGGAACTCTGGTGCCACTGAGCAGAGTGTGGGGATGACGAGTGGCCTTCTTCAAATCTCTCATAAAAATGTAATGCTGTGAACACAGCAGGGCTGTGCTGCTGTCTGGACAGGTCAGAACCCCTGCGAACCTCAGGTCTGTAAACCTAGCCCTCCTTCAGTTCTAACCAGTTCGAGGACCCATCAGTGAATCCTTAACATTCTTTCCTGTGCCCCCTGCTCCCTATCTTCTGTCTTTTAGTCTCCCACTAAATGCCCTGAGTTCATCCAACCAGGCTCTAAGTGACTGGGCTCACTCCTCACTTCATCCAAGTTTCTGCTCAAATGTTACCTGGCCAGGGAGGCTTTTCCTTACACCACCATCCTCACCTCATATCTGATGTCATAGCCCCGGTCACTCTCTGTCCCTCTTTCCCTGTTTCATTTTTATTCATGGCACTTATCACCACCTGACACAGTTCATAATTGTTTATTTGCATACTGCTTGTCATCCATACATGTACCCCAGAAAGTCCATGCCCTGGTAGTAGCAGGGGCTTAGTTAGCCTCATTTCCTCTGTCTTCCCAGGTATGGGGATATCTTAGTTTCCTAGTGCTGCTGTAACAGAAATACCACAAGTGCATGGCTTTAAAGAACATGACTTTATTTTCTCACAGTTCTGGAGGCTAAAAGCCTCAGCCATGTGATTCCTTCCTTGTCTGTAGGAATTGCACTCTACGCACAGAAAACTACGCACAGCACACTGCGCAATGCACACAGCACAATGCACACTGCACAGAGCACTCTGCACACTGCACACAGCACATTGCATATAGCACACTGCACACAGCACTCTGCACACTGCACACAGCACACTGCACACTGCACACAGCACACTCCAGGTGTCCCTTGATTCCTTGGCTTGTAGAGTATCGTCACGTGGTATATATCTTCCTCAGTGTGTGTGTCTTTGTGTATATTCTGCTCTTTTTTACCACCTTAGGCTGGTATGGCCTTACTAACATAACCAGAGAAAAGCTCTATTTCCAGACAGGATCACATCCACTGGTAAAAGTCCCAGAAATTCAACACATATTTTGTGGGGACATGATTCAATCCATAACAGGGGGGAAAACTTGACCTGGGGACAGATGATGGATTTGGGGAGATCCAGTTTCCATGTGAACTATTTGAAGGGCAGATGTGACCACACCATGCCTTACTGCAAACCTTCCTGTGGCTCCTGATTTTTCTTGGAATATGCAACAAGCCTGGCTGTAGCCTGCAGGCCCTGACTGTCTCCCTCCACCATGCTTCTCCTTGTTCTTGTGATCCAGCTCCTCTGGCTGTTTTCCAGTTCTCTGTCCTTGCCTTGCTTCTGCTTGCTCCTCTATTCCTTGCCCAGGATATATCCAGGAGGTATTCTGCTAATCCTGCTCATCTTTGCCCCATCATCTCATCCCCAGGGAAGGCCTTCCAGACTTCTCATCTATCTCAAATCCTATATCAATGGAGGGGTGTCTCCTGGCTCCGTGAAGCTCTCCTCAGTATTACAGGTCATAGCTGGAATTGCATATATGTTACTGCAGCTCTTTAAGACTAATTTTTCCCACTCAGTTGTAAGCAACATGATGACAGAGCTGAGTCTTTCCTCATTTCTTCATGCCTGGGTCCAGCATGGTGCCTGGCATACAACATACGTATTGAATAAATAAATGAGTGAATGATTAAATGCCATTGCCTTGTGTGGGGGAGGGAGAAGGACGATGTCAGGTAAGTCCCTACAATGCTACAATGTCATTGTGGCAGAGCCCAGCCCAGGACCCAGGGGAAGAGGAGACGGCAGAGGTGAGATGAGGGTGGCCCAGCAGAGGATGGGGACAGGATGCGACAGAGTAGCTCCTCCCTCCTTCGGCTCAGCCTGACAGACCCTATCTCTTCACTCAGGAAAAAGCACCAGTGCATTTACCACTCCCTGCTATTGAGAGAAAGAGCCCTGGAGGACGGGGGAGGGGATCTGGCCTCCCTTCCTGACCTGTCACCTCCACCCAGAAGCCTTCCCTGATCATCCCAACCTTCCTGGAGTTCATCCTGTCCTGAGCATCATGTCTGTACCTTACAGTCACTTCCATTTTTGCCCATTTCATGCTAAATGTCAAAATATAATTTATGTTAAGAACCCCTCCTCTCTCTGGGAAGGAGGAAACTTCTGAGAACTTCTGGGTGGTGGCTATGTCTGACTTGTTTCTGTGTCCCCGGTCCTTGATGACAGTTTGACCCTTATTTAGTGCTTCTTGAATGAAAATAAACTGGACAGTTAACTGTGGGCAAGCCATTGCCCTTCTCTGGGCCTCAGTTTCCCCTTCTGTGAAATGGTGTAGTAATAACATATGCCTCACTGGATACTGTGAGGATGCAGTGTGGGGAGGAGTGTGGGCTTGGCTTAGCACCTGTGTGCAGGAGGGAGAGCTGCCATGTTAGGGGTAGGTGGTGAGGGCATCAGAGCCACTGGTCTGTTTCTCACTTAACATGCCTCCACTCACCTCGATATTGATATTTGCTGCCATTTCCTAGGAAATGGCTTTGAGCCTTCTCTGCTCTAAGCTTTCCAGCAGCACTTGACCATTTCTTCTTTACTACCCACAGAAGGGCTGAGATAACTGTCCTGAGTGATGTGTTTGAAATGCAAAACCACCCTGTCCTCCAGCTGTTTAAAGGTGTGTCGGTGGCTCCCCAGTGCTCAAGAAGCAAAGACCTATACCCCTAGGGGGCTTTCAAGGCCCTGAGAGGCCCAGCTCTTAACCCACCCACCCCCACCCCACCACACTCTGGCCCCATCCACATTGATCCAAGTTTTGGAACTAAGGCTCAGAGAGGTGACAAGACTCACCAAGGCCCCTCTGTCTGGAGACGGCAGAGCAGGATTCAAACCCAAGCCCATAAGGGTCAGGCCCTGGGGCTTGCCACTCTGCACAGACTGTCCAGAAATGTCCCCTTCTGGCAATATGCCCATCTGATGGACCTTTTAACAGCTGCCAAAGATACTTCTTCTCTGTGTTCACGTTTAAGAGTCACACGCTGCCCAGCCAAAGGTGTTTATCAACTCAAATGCGTACAGCGGCCTAGCTGGTAAGAGCCCTGTGCTCCACCGGCCATGCCCTAGGCCCCCTGCACACTCCAGCTCCCCTGATTTGCACCCTGCCCTCATGACTACACATCCGCTGATTTAAAAAGGAGCCCGTGGGAGGTGGGAGAGGATCTAACCTGTTGAGGCAGTTCGCTGAGATCCTGAGAGCCTGTGAAGGGATTAGTGATTTACAGCCTTTGTGGTTTGGTTCCAGCCTGTGGCCATGTGGCTGCTCCCCGGGCTCCTCATTAGAGGGCTAACAGGGTTGGTTTTGAAGGAGCTGAGGAGGACAGCGCAGCTGATACGTCTGCTCTGGCCCTTCTCCCTTTTTAAATAATACTTTATTGTGTTTTTGGTGAGAGTTTACACAACAAGTTAGGTTCTCTTTTGACAATTTCCACACAAATTGATCAGTGACAATAGTTACATTTTTCACATTGAGTCAACATTCTCATTAACTGTGTTCTGGTTGCTCCATTTCCAGGACTCTGGATTTCCTTATCTTCTCATTTTTGCTTTAGGTTAAATGTTGACCTTTTGGTCTCATACAGATTTTTTTTTTTTTTTTAGTAGAGAGCCTATCTAGCAGGTAGTAGCCTTTATTTTGTGTGTCACTCTGTTTTTCTGTTAAAAAGTGATCTCAGGGGGTAATTTTGGTTCAAGATTTGAAGAGCGTCTCAGGACGATAGTTTCAAGGAGTCCTCTGGTCTCAGTGGTCCAGCTAATCTGGCCATTTTTATGAATTTGAGTTTTGTTCTGCGTTTTTCTCCCATTCTAACCAGGATCATCTATGGTGGCCCTGGGCACGCTGGTCAGTGGAGGTAGCCCGGTACCATATAGTTCTTCTGGTCTCAGGATAGTTGAGGTTGTAGCTCGCGTAAGCTATCAGCCTTGTAGACTTGTTTCTCTTCTGTGATTTTGGTTACCTTTTTACTCTTTTTCTTCTGACAAATAGAGACCAATAGTTGTATCTTAGATGGCCACTTGCAAGCTTTTAAGACCTCAGACACTACTCCCTTCACTAGGATGCAGAACATGAACTTTGTGAACTATATTGTGCCAGTTGACTGAGTTGTCTCATAAGACTAAGGTCCTAAGCCTTCAAATCTAGGTCACCAGTTTCACAAGGTGTTTGGTTATGTGCGAGAAGTATCTGTAATTGTGTCTTGTATGAATATATGTGCCTACACACATATATCTGTACTTACATGTACATACAGATGTTTCTATTTTTGCACACTTATCATACACACCTGTACTTGTATACCTATACACATATAATATATGACCATATACTGGTTTTTGGGTCATTGTTGGTATTTTAGCCAAATTATATATATCAATTTCTTTTGTATAAGCATCTTTTTCTCTTGAGCACTTCTTAGTGACATCATTTACTTTGGTCAAGCTGTGCTCACTACACCCACATTCCATGCCATTTTTCCCATAACCAAAAATAACAAGTATTTACAATCTACAGTGTGCTTCCCCCTCCTTCCCTTCTCCCCTGGTAACCACCGTTGAACACTGGACTCTTTATATATGTCTATTCTTGTCTTCTTTAAAAGAGGGATCATACAACATTTGTCCTTATGTACTTGACTTATTTCACTTAGCATTATCTTGCTCTGCCTTTTGCTGAGTCTTTAGAGCATTTAGCCATGGCACATGGGCGTGCAGAGAATGACGTCTGGGTGGCCTTGCAGACGTAGTTGCCCATGGAGCCCGGCTTACCCAGTGGCCACCTTGGTTGATTCACCAGAGCTGTGGGCACCTGGGTGCTCCCTGCCTTCCCCAGGGTCTCCTCCAGATCTGCCTGCAGCAGCATCTCTGAGCACTATTAAACTTCATTCATCAGACACTGATGAGGAGGGACTTTTGGCCACAGCCCCCTTCTTTTCTCCTGCAGTCATCATGGGACAGGGGGAGCCCTTAGGCCCTGAGCTGGGGGGACAAGGGGATACAAATCAGAGGTCTACCCTCATAGCTTCACAGTCTGATGGGGGAGGCAAGTGCATAAATACACTATTATGATGCAGTGTGATAAGCTCTATGGTAGGGGTGAGAGTGGGTATGCATTCTAACAACAATGAATTGAAGTGGGTAAGGGTCAGAAGCATGTGAGCTTGAGGCCTGACTCCGCCACCAACCAACTGTGGGACTAGAGGCCAGTTACTTGACCTCTAAGCCTCAGTTTTCTTATCTCTACAATGGGGATCATGCTAGTATCTACACCACAGCAATGTTGGGAGGAACAAATTCATTGATAAGGTTAAGTTCTTGGTACAGGATGAGTCACACAACTGGGGAGCACTTTAGAGCCCCCAGGGGACCACAGTGTCAATGGTGGTGACGTTAGTGCAGGAGATAGAAACACCTGACAGAAAGCTGGAGTATGGCAATTGTTGGCTGAATATGAAAGAGTAAGCTGTTTCCCAAGATAATGAGCTCCCTGTTGCTAAGTGTTCACACTAGCAGGCTAAATGTCTACCTATCAGGGCTTCTAAAGACTACCTGCTTTGGCTGGGGATTTAGGGTAGTGGGAAGCATGGATTCTGATGACCCTATTATGAATTTTTTTCTACTCCTGCACCACAGCCTCCCCACCCCCCACAAACCCATTCTCTTCCCATTTTGCATGTCATTTTGCATCTCAGCACTAGCTCAATCTCCATCCAATTGCTCAGAGGTCCCTTCTCTGTCAAACAGCCTGGGACTCTGGGATTCCCTCTGCTACCTGTGAAGAAACCCCGGGCTGGGGGCAGTTGTCTGGCTCTTCCTTTCCTGCAGGACACAGCAGCTGCCTGAAGAAGACATTTAGTGAAGTTGCTCTGACCAGCCACAAAGTGAGTTGCATAGGCCCAGCCAAAAAGTGGGCATTTCCTGATAACCAGTGACCTAAACCACAGGCAGAAGAGAGGGTGTGTTATTCATATAGGCAGTGAGCTATATGAGCAGGTGCTCAGGGTCTCAGGTCCTTGCAACCCATAATACTAGGGCTGGTTTAAGTATGAGACTTCAGTGCAGCACAGAGGTCCTAGCACTTGTGGGGCAGGGTTTCAAGGGCCCATTGTGAGGATGGGGATGTGGCTCCTTCCCACAGCGGCCAGAGAAAATCCCTGGAGAAGAAAGAAGGTGGAAAGAGAAGGAGGCAAAAGAGGAGGCAGTGGAGGAAAGAGGAGGAGAAGGGGAGTAGAGAAAGACTAAGGAGTCACAGACAAGAGAGATCAGGAAGAAGATCAGAGGAGAAGGTGGAGGAGAGGGAAGAAGAGATAAAAAGGAAGGGCATAGGAGAAGCAGACCTCAGAACAAAAAGCAGGAGTGAGAGGAGAAGAGATAGACAGGAGAAGAAGAAAGAAAGACGAGTACAGTAAAGGAGAAGAGCAGCGTGGGAGAAGAGAGAAGGAATAGGGGCTGGAGGAGGGAAGGGGAGGGTGAAGATGGAAAGAAAGAAGGAGGTTATGGAGGTGAGAAGCAAAGGGAAAGGAGGAGAAAAAGAAGAGGGGAAAGGGGCAGAGATGGCTAAAAAAATAGACGGGGGTGGGGGAGAAGGGAGAAGAAAAAGGAAAGAAGAGGGAAAAGCAAGGAAGAAGAATTGAGTGTGAGTGTAGAGTGCTGGATAATTGGATGGAGTAGATAGGGGAGGGGTTGTGTGGAGAGGGATAGGAAAAGAAAGAAATGAAAGAGGAAAGAGCCTCCCCCAGAGCCAGCTCCTAAAGGTTCTGCCACGCCAGATTCTTCAGAGCAGGAGTGTTTTGGCCTCTCATTCAATCTACATGCTGAACAAGTAATCACAGAAGCTGGACTATATGAACTCCATGTCAGGATTGGAGGAAGACTCATTAACAATCTGTAATATCCAGATGACACAACCTTGCTTGCCAAAAGTGAAGAAGACTTGAAGCACTTGCTGATAAAGTTCAAGTACTATAGCCATCGGTATGGATTATGCCTGAACGTGAAGAAAACAAAAATCCACACAACTGAACCAACAAATACCATCATGGTAAATGGCGAAAAAATTGAAGTTGCCAACAATTTCATTCTACTGGGATCAACAATCAATGTCCATGGAAGCAGCAGTCAAGAAATCAAATGACATATTACGTTGGGCAAATCTGCAGCAAAAGCCCTCTTGAAAGTTTTAAAAAGCTGAGATGTCACTTTGATGTCTAAGGTGCACCTGACTTGAGCCGTGGTCTTTTCAGTGGCCTCATATGCATCTGACAGTTGGACAGTGACAAAGGAGGACAGAAGAAGCATTGACGCATTTGAATTACGGTGTTGACAAAGAATACTGAATATACCATGGACTGCCAGAAGAACGAACAAATCAATTTTATAAGAAATACAACTGGCATGCTCCTTAGAAGTGAGGATAGTGAGACTTCGGCTCTTATACTTTGGACAGGTCATCAGGAAGACCAATTGCTAGAAAAAGACATCATGTTTGGTAAAGTAGAGGGTCAGTGAAAACAAGAGAAACTTTCAGTTAGATGAGTTGACACCATAGCCATACAATGAGCTCAGATATACCAAAGATCATGAAGATGGTGCAGGACGGGGCAACATTTCCTTCTGTTACACATAAGGTCACCATGACCAACTGAACAGCTAACAACAAGAAAGATGAAATTCCATGGAAGTTTTCTATCCTTTTTTATAGTCAGGCTTGGCAACAAAGGAGCCAAGGTGGCCCTGTGGCCCAGTAAGTGCTTGGCAAAGGTCCCCAGCAGAAACAATGTCAACTAGTGTTTCCTACCCCCAGTACTGCTATCACATAGGAAACAGCTCAGCCTGACTCAGGGCTTGGCAGAGTCAAAGCCATTTCAGCTTCCCTTTCCCTAACCAGCCTGGAGGGTCTATGGGGACAGGGTTACCATCCACACCTAAACATGCCTATGGTGGAAAGTTTACTTGGCTGGGCATTTGGACACTTGGGTTCTAGGCCTAAGTCTGCCAAGAACTTGCTGTGTGACCTTGGCCAAGCCTCTTAACCTCTCTGGGCCTCAATTTCCTCCTTCGTAAAAAGAAAGGGTGGTTTTGTGCTACCTTAGGAGTCCGTGGCTTACTAATAAGAATAGCTCAAAAATATATTGATTATTGATTGTGTGCCAGGCATCATGCTAAGAGCTTACAAGCTTTATGTCATTTATTCTTTATAACAACCTGATTTCTGTTGTTGTTCCAGATATTCACAGATGGTGAAATACAGTTGAAATAAACTTGCCCAGTGTGTCACACAGCTAATCAAGGGCAAAGCAGGCTCTCCCATTCTCTGCTGGACCATCCAAACCAATACCATACTCAGTCAAATACTAAGTGTGTCTTAAAATAGCTCCATTTCCCCAGAGAACCCTTGCCATCGGACCAATTCTGACTCACAGTGACTTTACAGGACAGAGTAGAACTGCCCCATAGGGTTTCCAAGGAGCAGCTGGTAGATTCGAACTCCCAAACTTTTGGTTAGCAGCCGTAGCTCTTAACCACTGTGCCACCAGGGGAACCACTTTACTATAGATGCCCCCTCTTTAAAGAGTAAGAACAAGGAAACCTACTAAACTCACTCAGGTTCAGCATCACTTTGGAAATCTGTGAGCTATGATTGCTAATCCAGCGTTTGCCGGCAGCCTCCTAATTTTAGCCGGATCTTAGCAGGCTTCTTTGCCAGGCTCACCTGCCCTCGTTGACTGGCAGAGAGGTTCAAGAAACATCATTGATCTTTTGACTAAAGTGTCCTAATGAAATACAAATCTGCTGTCACTTAGAGAACCTTCTGTTATGGCGGCAGGGAAGAAATGCTACCAGGAGAACAATGGCCATAGTTTCATTGTAAAAGCTGGCCATCTTGCCTTACATTACCCCTCACCACCACCACCACCACCCCTTCCCTCCCTTGATCTTGGTCTCACAGCTCAGTCCTGGAAAACTGATATCTTTCACTATTTCTGCTTTGTTACAGAGCAACGGGGGGAAGGCATCAACAGAGCGTTAAAGATTTTTCCAATTATGCATGAGCCACCTGTTACAAGGGCCCTTAGCCACCAGCAATTTGCATGAGCTGGAGTCAGGGGAGGGTGACTCAGCACTCTTTGTCCAGCGCAAGCGGCTAAGGAGGTGGCAGGGTGGGGGCTCCCAAAGGGTCCCTGGGTCCCGAGAATGAAAACACTGTCCTTCAATACCAGCAGTCGTTACTGGGCACCATGAACAGAATAAAGCACATCATTATCTCCCAAACTGTCACAGGGCAGTTGAGCTTCCCAGGTAAAGAGGGAGGAGAAAAGCTCTGGCTGACCTGTGGGGCAGGTGCTTTCTGGCCCAGTCGGTCATCAGATCTGAGTGGGGGCTCTGAGGGTCCATCCCCTCATCCCATAGATGGGGTCTCTGACCCCCACAGAGGGAAAGGTGACTTGTTCTAAGGCCACATAGCAAGTTGGTGGCAGGAAGAGAGACACTGATGTCCTCCATTAGAGGGTCAGCTCCTTAAGGGCAGGCCCAGGGCTTTCACCTTGGCAATTCCGGTGTCCAGCAAGGATTAGTGAATGAGTCAGGTGGTGAAGCGTACCATGTCCAGGGAAGGCTCTGGGATCACACTGTCTGGGGTTTAAATGGAATAGAAATTCCACTTACTGTGTGACCATGGACAAGTAACTGGACTTCTCTGAGACTCGGTTTCCTCAGCTGTGAAATGAGTTTACGACAGTACCCACCTCATGGGATTGTTGGGAGAATTAAATGAGAAAAAGCATGTTCACACTTAACACCATGCTGGAAATACAGACATCAACTAAAACAATAGTATTAATACTAATATTGTTTTGTGCTGTTAACCTATATGCTTTATTCTAAAATGCCATCCATCAGAAAATTGACCATCATGTTAATAACAGCTTTGACAAGGAACGAAAGACCACATGAAAAGTCTAGATCAGTTGAACCATGCATCTTATTTTAGGAAGGTTAAAATGTGTCTCAGAATTGAAATACAGTATTAACATTAAAAGGCTATTTCTGAATTTCAGATGCTTGGAACCCTCCCACTAACCACCAAGAAGGAACAATGGAAAACAGCATCGTCCAGTGAACAGACCAGAGTTCTACTCTGCCTCCAACTGTCCCTGTGACCCTGAGGGAGTCCTTCCCTCTCTAGCCAGTTTCCTGCCTGGACAATGATTGGGTAGGATTAGCTGATCCCTGGGGTCTTCTGGAGGAGCCCTGGTGGTGTAGTGGTTAAGTACTATGGCTGCTAACCAAAAGGTCGGCAGTTCAAATCCACCAGCCAGCCGCTCCTTGGAAACCCTATGGGGCAGTTCTACTCTGTCCCATAGGGTAAGTATGAATCGAAATCGACTCAATGGCAAGGGGTTTGTTTTTTTGAGTTTTTTGGGGTCTTCTGGCTCTGGAGCTTGGTCCCAAAGGAGGAGATGGAATTCCTCTGTCTGACCCAGCTGCCAGGGTGAGGACTCATGGGGACAGGGGCTTCCTGTCCCCATTCATGGGAGGGGTCATGGCACGGCCTAGCCTCTCCCAGAAACCAGAACCTTCCTTCAGGCCCCTGAACTCAGGGTGGAAGCAGAAACCGTAGGCTGGGCCCAGGACCCTGGGCCTCCTTACCAAGCTGCAGGCCTGAGTTCTCAGCCCCTGAACCCCCAACCCTGTGCAGTTCTCTGGAGGCCTCTGCCCAGCTCTGAAGGCGAGTCCTTCCCAGGCCATGCACAACTCCCCGGCCATCCCAGAGCAGACCCCAGGATGTCTTCAAGGCATGCTCTGGCCTACTTAATCCTCCCACTTTTGAGAGTTCCCAGGGAAGCCTTTGAGAAGGTGGGATCAGGAGCAGGAAGGCAGGAGCCACCAGGAAGAAAGGAGAGGAGGCACAGCCTCCAAGTGGGTCTGTGTATCACATTAGCTCCAGATTACCTTTAAATGGGTCAAATTATCCTCTAATCTCCCTTATCTACATCTAGTGCTCTAAAAAAAGAGCAGCTTGACATTTTAGGAAGAAAAAAAAAATAAGGAAAAAGTGAGAAGCATGTAATATTCAGTGGAAACCAAGGATGGAGAAACTTCAGTGAACATCCAATAAAGAATCAAACAAATAAATAAATGAAAACAAATAAAAAAATCAAGCCCATTGCCCTGGAGTCGATTCCATAGATTTTTTTTTAAGAGAAGTAAGCCATTATTTCTTTGTTTCACAAATAAAGCTGGCTGAGTTGGTTGTTTTTGATGACTAGTCAAAGAGACCAAATCTCATATCCTTGTCCATCACTTCCAGTGCTTTTTTTGCTTCAACTTTGGCCAGGGCTGAAGCAGCCACAGGAGCAGGCTTGGTGGCCGTGGCCACAGAAGCAGCCCACAAATGCAGATGGATCAGCCAAGAAGACCTTGACTTTTACAGCAAGTGGGAAGGTGTAATCAATCTTCACAGACAAAGCCAGCATCCACTTGTACCCATTGATACTGAGTTAACAGCTGGGTAACCAGTCTGCAGAGATAACAGGTAATGTTGCGGACACCCTCCAGGAAGTGAGAATGCAGAGTTTCCTCTTCGATGTCAAGCACGGCAGGGTTGTAGATGCTGCCATTGTCAAACACCTGCTGGATGATCAGCCCACAGGAAAAGGGGGAGTTGTTCAGCATGTTCCGCAGTGTGGCTTCGCTGGCTCCCACTTTGTCTCTAGGCTTCATCAGCTGCACATCACTCAGGATTTCAATGGTGCCTCTGGAGACCTTAGTGGTGATACCCACAGCCTGGAAGAAGGTGATGTTCTCAAGACCCAGACCGCTGTTCTGCTCTGGCCGGTAACTTCACATGGGACAATGGCACCAGCACAGGTGGCAGTTGGCACCTTGTTGGCCAGCAGCAAGTCCCTGATCTCAGTAAGGTCCTCCTTGGTGAACACAAAGCCCATGTTCTCCTGGATGTGAGGCAACAGTTTCTCCAGAGCTGGGTTGTTTTCCAGATGCCCTTGGATTGCCTTGTGCATCATGGTGTTCTTGCCCATCAGCACCACAGCCTTCCCATGGAGGGACATGCAGATCTGCTTCATCTGCCTGGAGCCCACGTTGTCTACTCCCATGATGAAGCATTTTGGATAATCATGCCAACGTTGGATGATCATAAGGAAGTAGTTGGACTTCCCAGTTGCCCTGTCTTCCCTGGTCATCATGGTGGTACATCAGGATTGCCACATAGGGTTTAAAGACAATGTCACTCTCACAAGAACACCTGGTGAGAATGATTTCATAGGGTTTTCAAGGCTGTGAACTTTTAGAAGCAGATCACCAGGTCTTTCTTCTGAGGCACCTCTGGTGGGTTTGAACCTCCGAACTTTTGGTTAATAGTCTAGCACTTAAAGTTTTCTGATACCCAGGCACTGCAAATTCACATTAGAGCCTTGTTAACATTTTGAAAAATAACACCATGACAAGTTTTGGTGGCAAGAGGGGAGGAGAGAATTCCAGGAGGGAAGCCCAGATCCAAGGTAGAAAGAAGGCTGAGAGGGGAAGGGGATGTAGCAGGCAGTCTGAGACCTGCAGGTGGGGGGCTTAGGGGTTGGTGCAGGAATGCTGGGTCCTGGGTCCTAGGAAGCTACCCTTGCTCCTCCTTCACCTCTCTGACTTTCCAGATTGGCTCTGACCCACCTCCAGGTTGGAGCTTTCTCCATGATAACTCCTCACCAGCAAATAGTTGCCTTGGCCTCAGCTCTGGACCTCTCCCCACACCCACTCCTCTCCCTGGTCTTCTGGGACCCAACACTGCCTTCATTCTCCCACCTTCCTTCTGTCACTCTATTCCTGTTCCCTGATTCTCTTCCGTGTTTCTTCTCTGAGGATGCCCCCAAGGTTTGCTTGTAGTCCCTTCTCTTTGACCTACTAACAGCCTGGGCAAGCTGACTTAGAAAGCTGTAAGTCAGGATTAAAGCACTTGACTGCTAACTGAAAGGTCAGCAGTTCAAATCCACCGGTGGCTCCACAGGTGAAAGACCTGGTGGTCTGCTCCTGTAAAGATTACAGCCTAGGAAACTCTATGGGGCAGTTCTACTTTGTCATATAGAATCGCTATGAGTCAGAATTGACTGGATGGTGCCTAATGACAGGGCAGGATTACAGGCAGCAAGCACAAGGCACTAGAAGCAATCAGGACCATGATATTGCCTAAAGATAGAGGTTCTTTTTGCTGTGTTTTTTAAAAATAATGCAAGGCCTTTGAGAGAGACTTTAGGCAATTTCCCAGGGACACAGTGCCCCATTTTAAGAACTAGTACAGGTTATAGCTCCACGCCCACTCACCACTCTAGCACAATCATTCTTACGTTGCTTGGCTACAATAGATGGTCTAGTCAAACCCCTCAGGCCAACATAAAGCAAAGGCTGGCAGCCTCCATTCCTCTTGTTTTCAGCACAGAATGGTCTTCAGAATGTTCTTTTCCTGGAGTTTTATTTAATCTGTTCGTCTCAGGCACTTGACCCCTCTCACTGCTGATGCCTCCCATTGTCTTGTGGTCCTGAATCCTTAGCACACCCTGGGCATGCCTGTGGTTTGATAAGTGCTCCATTGTTCATCTTGCAAATAGCCTTTGCCTTGGAGTGTGATTTTGCCTGATGAATGTTCTTGCTATTCTTCTTAGAGGCCCCGTTTTCTTGGGCATGAAACCAATTCCAGGCAAAGTCTTACAAACCTGTGGTCATCCCACAGATATATAGCCCTGCCTCCTGCTTGCTGCCAGTAAAACCCAGGCCCCTCATGAGTAACCCCTCTGACAAGATGCACAGGATTTGTACTCACTTGTACTGCCCATACAGCGGTGATGGATGTCTGATGTACGAGGAGGCAGCATGTTCAACGAGAATGAGGATAAACTTGGAACCAGACACCAAACCAAAACCCAAATCCATTGTTACCGAGTTGATTCCGACTCACAGCAACCCCACCTGGGTTCAAATTCAGGTTCTATCATGTTTTGGTTCTATGATCTTGGGGCAAGTCACTCTCAACCCTCTGATCACACATTTCTCCACAGCAATGGCCTTACAGAGTTGAGCACAGAGTCTGATACATCATGTCATAATAAGTCATGGGCCACGCCCCATAGTGCCCAGTGCTAAGCTCTTTTCTATTTTTCCTCCAATTGTGTTTTATGTATCTGCTCATTTTATTTGCCTGTAGCCCCACAGGGTCAAGAGCTTATGGGGCAGGAACAGCATCTTAGTTGTACTTGTAGCTTCCAGCCCAGTGCCTGCCATGTAGGAAATGCCCAGTATGTATGCCCTGCTTTGGAGCCCTGGTGGCAGAGTGGTTTGGCTGCTAACCATAAGGTTGGCGGTTTGAACCTACTATCTGTTCCTTGGAAACCCTGTGGGGCAGTTCTACTCTGTCCTGTAGGGTCTCTAAGAGTCGGAATCACTCGATGGCAACGGTGTTCTTTTTTTTTTTTTCCTTAGTGGAACATAGTGGAGTCCTTTGAATACTGCTTTGCTCTGATATTGTGTTCACTTCTTTAGTAGCAGTATGTATATATCAGATCTCCTTGGCCTGTCTTGCACTTCTATTGTCCTCTCTATATTCATTTTTTTTCTTAGAATCCACAATGTGTTTTTTATGACACATCTTAAGATTTATACATTTCATATTTTATTTTAAAGCTTCAACTAACAGTTCAATTCAAAAAATATATATATACAGTTGTTGTTTCCCTCAGACCAGTTGTTGAGTCAATTCTGACTCAGGGCGAACCCATGTGCGTCAGAGTAGAACTGTGCTCCATAGGTTTTCAATGGTTGATTTTTTGGAAGTAGAATGGCGGGACTTTCTTCTGAGGCACCTCTGGATGGACTTGAAACTCCAACCTTTTGGTTAGCCATTCGCTATACGTTAACCATTTGCACCACCCAGGGATTTCATTTTCTCCCTAGCATGTAGTTAATGCTATGTTAATACTAGCTGTACAATGAACCATGAAAGTGGAACGTCTCCTTTTGGCCTAGCTGACTTTTTATTGCATTTTATTTCAATGAACTGCATTAGTAGATACAATATTGCTAATTAGAAACAATGAAAATAAATTTATAACTTGTATTTTCTAGAAGTCTAAGACCTAAGGGACTATTTTTCTCCTAATAGAGCTCTAAAATCGTCCAAAGAAAATAATGTTGTCCATAAAATATCTGGAGCAGCACCTACGAACCACTGCCCGTAGTTATTCAGTATCTTCAGGCCTCCTAGGATGAGGTAACAGCATAATGGATTTTTTCTCTGTGCCCCTGGAAAACGCGTTCCTCATATGGTAGGCATCTTCACTCAGCTCGCTATTGCAGGCTGAGTGGTACTCTGTGATGGTATTGTACCCGCTGTTAGCCCACGTGCTTGCACATGTTGACGGCAACTTGACTGGATACTCTTACAAAGAGATCAATAATAATAAAAACTCCACTCTTCCTTTTTGAAATCTCCTCTAAAATCTCTATTAGTTTAACAGCCAAACCAAGGCATGGAAATTCCAGGAAAATGGATAAAGTGTGATATGTCCCTGCCAGCCTTCCGTAGCTACTGAACCTTCATGATTTATCCATAACGTAACACATTAACTCTCCACCAAGTAACTATGATTTATTCTGGCCAGTGGGCAAAATACTGTAAGTGGGTTCCTGTAAGTGGATCCAAGTTGATGTTGAAGTGAAACAGGTCATTGTGGGTAAAGGCTCTGAGTCTGGTCACCGTACCATCACCACCCATTTCAACATGACCTTGCATGTGACCTGCTGGAAGTCATGCTGTACCCAGCCACTGCAGGGCAGGGCCGGGCGAGGAGCTCTGTAGTCATTTTTACAACTTTGTTCTTTCGCATTTTGATTTTAATGATTTCCTGAAATGGATTTTCGGTGTCCCTGATGGAATTTCCACTTATGCTTATTCATGTTGATTGATTTTTATAGCATTAATCTCTGTAATGCTGTCATTAATTTCTTTTCTAAGATATATCAGTTCATATTTCATCTCTTTTCATAATTACCATCGATAACTCTTCTTTGAGCTCTTGGCTCTTTGAGTTTTTTGCTTTGTTTTGTGTTTAGTCACTCTGCTGTCTTATCTGAACTTTTCTTCTGGCTCTTGGGTAATTCCTCTTATGAGCTATCTGCGTGGTTAACTTCCTTACCTTTTAAAAGTATTTCCTGAAATGTTATCTTCTCGGTGAGGGATACTATGACTACATTATTTAACACTGCATCTTGCCTCTACTTTCTGTACTTCCAAATCCTGTGACCTTGCTTGACTTTTTCTTTTACCCTAGAGTTTATCAACTTGTTATATTATAAAATTTACTTCTTTGTTACGTTTATTATCTGTTTCTCCCTCTTAGAACCTAAGCTCTGTAAAGGACAGGGAAATCATTTTGTCTATTGTGATATCGCTAGAGACAAGAACTGAGCCTGACATCCAGTTGTTATTGTTAGCTGCTGCAGAGTTGGCCCTGACTCATAGTGACCCCATGCACAACAGAATGAAACACTACCCAATCCTGGGCTATCCGCATGATCGGTTGCAGATCAGACCGTTCTGATCCATAGGGTTTTCTCTGGTTGATTTTTAGAAGTAGATCACTAGGCCTTTCTTCCTAGTCTTAGTCTGGAAGCTCCCCTGAAACCTGTTCAGCATCTGTCTTAGTCATCTAGTGCTGCTGTAACAGAAATACCACAAGTGGATGGCTTTAACAAAGAGAAATTTATTATCTCACGGTCTAGTAGGCTAGAAGTCCAAATTCAGGGCATCAGCTCCTGGGGAAGGTTCTTTCTGTTGGCTCTGGAGGAAGGTCCTTGTCATCAATCTTCCCCTGGACTAGGAGCTTCTCAGCACAGGAAACCTGGGTCCAAAGAACTTCCTCTGCTCCTGGTGCTGCTTTCTTGGTGGTATGAAGTCCCTCATCTCTCTGCTCGCTTCTCTCTTTTATATCTCAAAAGAAATTGGCTCAAGACATAATCCAGTCTTGTAGATCTCATCAAAATAACCACTGCTAATCCATCTCATTAACATCATAGTGATAGGATTTACAATACATAGGAAAATCACATCAGATGATAAAATG
>NW_004443951.1:28002138-28005791 GCF_000243295.1 Trichechus manatus latirostris | reverse complement strand
AAGTCTCCACTGACAGATGGGTGATGGCTGTGTTTGAGGTGCATTGGCTGGGAATCAAACCTGGGTCCCTCCTAAGGAAGGTGAGAATTTTACCACTGACCACCGCTGCCCTCCTGATACACAGTAGGCCCTCAATAAATATTCTTTGAGTGAAAGAATAAATGAATGAATGAATGCAGAGACATTCAGGTCCTACTAAAGGTCAAAGCTTGCTCTCAGAGCCTATCCTCAGTTCCTTATAAAAGTATTTGAGGCTTTTAGCAGAGTGAGGTGGTTGGCACTGTAAACATTTCCTTGCCTAGTGGGGCATGGAGACTATTTTCTCCCATATTTTCATCCTTTTTTGCTGTTTTCATTATCCAGAGTGAATTTAACATTATCCACTTTTAGATCCAAGTAAAATCTATAGGTTGGAAGGCACTACACAATGGCTACAACAATGGACTCAAACATGCCAACAATTATGAAGATGGCTCAGAACTGGGCAACGTTTTGTTCTGTTACACAGAAGGTCATCATGAACTCAAGCCAACTCAATGGCAACCAACAACAACAACAAAATGTAGCTTTAGCTTCAGGGCTTGTTGCTCCCCTGGGCCCCTTGCAAGGATTGCTCAGAGTTCATGGTTGCTGAAGAATCTTGGAAAGACCTTGAAATCTTTTAGCTCTTATATGAAAAAATCTTGATATTTTCCCAACTTTGATAACAATTCTGAAAATTTACAGGACATTATCAATCATGAATTTTGAGGATGAAGATAAAATGTTTCTGAACTAATAATAATAATAAAAAAAATTTCCATCAAACTCTGCTAGAGGAAAGACTAAATTACCGTTTTAGCCTCTCTAGTGAAAATTATATTACAAGATCACTGCCATAGTAGAGATATGCTGCCCCAAAATGTAAGGGGAAAAATACCCCAGAGGTGATCAGGATGCTAATTTAAAAATATAATGTTTTTCCCAATTTTGTGATTGTTTTGGTAATTTTTAGCTTTTTAAAAATATGTATTTTACTGTGATTTCTTCTTTCATCCTAAATAAATGTTCAATTAATTTTGATTCCTAATTCTGGGTTGTGTGAGTCAGAATTCGACTCAATGGGTTTTTTTTTTTTTTTTTTAAGAGGATATCCCAAACTGTACAAATTTTAGGTTCCACAACTTGATTGTGAGGATGGTGCATGACTGAGAAGTGTTTTGCTTTGTTGTACACAGTGTCGCTATGAGGCGGAACCAAGTAGAAAGCACCTAACGACAACAATATTTTATACTCACACACATTTCATTTCAGACTGATCATATTTCAGATGCTAAGTAGCCACATGTCTGGCAGCTACCATATTGGAGAACAGAGCTCTAGATAAGTTACAGTACGTCTTTAAAATATTATACATTTATGAAAAAGTCTGTTTTTAGAAGAATATTAATCATGCAAGAAAAAGCTCATAAAATAAGATTAAGTGAAAAAGACAGCATAAAAGATTAAGTGAAAAAGTAAGATCCCACGTTTGTTATATATAAATGTATGCTTATATTTATTTGACTGTGTAGATTGATGTGCATACAGCAAAATCCCAACAGGGGCCATCTGAGGAGATGAAATTATGGTGATTTTACTTTCCCCTCATATTTTGCAATACTAACATTTATATGTGTTTATAGTACTTAGAGTTGGTGAAAGAATAATGTTATTTTTAAAGTGTACAGAGCATGTTTAGCCATTTTACGACCCGACCTGACTACAGCAAACATTTGTGAGAAGGTGAATTAAATTACTGGCCCCAGTTCTTCATCCTTCCCTGTACCCGTGTGATCAGCCATTGACTGTGCAGGTACTCCCACAGAAGGGCTTGTGACTTCCTTTGGCCAATGGAACATGGGCAGAAGTGACAGTTGCCAGTTCTGAGTCTAGTCTCATGTTCCCGTGTGTCCTCTATCGCCTCTGCCATTGTCATGAGAAGAAGATGACCTGACACATGGGGCAGACCTGCATCCAGCTGCAGCCTAGAACTTCCCAGCCCACCTGCAGATGTGTGAGAACTACTTGCTCATGATTATATGTCACTTAGAGTTTGTGGTTTTTTGTTACAAAGTGATAGCTGATTAATACAGTGCTGTTGAAATGTTTCACAAGTACTCATATCCAATCAAGAGGATTCTTGGTTATCTCAGGGAGGAAAAACTAGACTGGAATTATGAGTCAGAAAGCTGAAACAAAAAACACTTTTAAAACAGCAAAAATACAATCCTCAAGGATGTCCAAGGCAAAAAGAGCCCAGACCTTACCACCAGGAATCTTGGCTCCATTTCAGACACTCTTGGTTACTAAGGTCTAGAGTCGCAGAAGTTCAGAATTTCCTTGTTCTTAGGTATTATCCAATCCTAGGGATGCTAAAATGATAATCCCAGAAGCTCTCGTTTTAACAATACTTTTTTTTGGCTTAGAAAAATTTTCACATTCATTGTAGAAAATATAAACAGACCAAAAAAGAAAAGGAAAGAAATGAAAAGAAAAAAACCACTCATAATCCTACCACCAAGAAATAACCTCTCTCAACCATTGATGAATTTACACATATGTATGTGTTTTTATATATTTATACTTTGTTGTTGTTGGGTGCCGTCAAGTCAGTTCT
Organism: Trichechus manatus latirostris; assembly: GCF_000243295.1. Classification (NCBI taxonomy): domain Eukaryota; kingdom Metazoa; phylum Chordata; class Mammalia; order Sirenia; family Trichechidae; genus Trichechus; species Trichechus manatus. The sequence continues at coordinate 28,003,153 of NW_004443951.1, read as the reverse complement.
GGCTCATAGTGATCCTGTGTACAACAGAATGAAACACGGCCTGATCCTGGACCATCCTCACAATCCTTGCTGTGTTTAAGCCCATTGTTGCAGCCACTGTGTCAATCCATCTCATTGTGGATCTTCGTCTTTTTTGCTGACCCTCTACTTTACCAAGCATGATGTCCTTCTCTAGGGACGGTCCCTCCTGATAACATGTCCAAAGTACGTGAGAAGAAGTCTATATTAGATGGAGTATCTGGATGATGCAAACTAACTGAAAGGTTGGTGGTTCAAACCTACCCAGAGGTGCCTCAGAAGAAAGGCGTGGTGATTTGTTTCTGAAAAACCCTATGGAGCACAGTTCTACTGACACACATAGCATCGCCATGAGTGGGAATCAACTCAGCTGCAACGGGTTTGATTTTGGTTTTTTATATTAGATCTCCATGTACATCTCTGTTTCTAAGGGCTACATTCTTAGAGGTGGGATTCCTGGGTTGGAGTTACATGTATCTATGAAGTGTTTCATCTCTGAGACTTAGTGCCCTCATCTGTCTGACAGGAAGGATTTGAAGTTGGTCATCTGTGTGATCGTCTTCCCTTCTCACAGCTTCTTGTTGAGTCCAAATACCCCTGGGGAGGGGTACCCTTTGCACCAACATCATCCAAAGTGCCTTTGCTTGACTAAATCAGATCTGCCCAGCAAAGGAGTAGGACCCTGAGAATAACAGGTCTTAGAAAAGGTATATTATGAAGATGCCAATGCATGGAAAGAGCCAGAGAAAAGGATTTTGCATTAGGGCTCAGAAAGATAGACCAACATGGGGCATGTGGGTGGGGAATGTAAAGGAAAGAATCCCAAGTCCCTGGATAAAAGAACCTTAAGAGAGCTCTGAGTCCAACTCTGCATCTGGACCAATATAACAGCCAAAACCCCTGGTGATGTTGTCCTCTACCCCAACCCATGATTCCGCTAAGGCAACAGAGACAACATGTTGGTATCTATAACCCTCCCTTCCCCCTGTTCTGGTAT
>NW_004443951.1:27988130-27997809 GCF_000243295.1 Trichechus manatus latirostris | reverse complement strand
GATTCCATCTCTGATTTCTTCTATTACCCAGTGATGTGTAAGCAGGGTATTATTCAGTTTCTATGTAATTGATTATTTTCCCTTCCTCTTTCTATTGTTAATTTCTACCTTGATGGCATTGTGGTCAGAGAAGATACTTTGAATTATCTCAACGTTTTGGATCTTGTTGGGGATTGCTCTGTGGTCTAAGATGTGGTCTATTCTGGAGAATATTTCATGTGCATTGGAAAAGAATGTGTACTTTGCAGTGGTTGGAAGAAGTGGAGAAATCTACTTTTATCATGTTAGATCATTATACATGTTAGGATATGTTTTTTAGAGTGGCTAGGATTGTCTTTAATAATACTCAAGGATTTATTTTCCTCATCTATAAATAGGGGAAGGAAGGAAGGTAATCAACCTCACAACAGAATCCTGACCTGGGAATTATTATCCCCAAATTCCAGATCAGTAACAGAACTGGGGTCCAAACTCGGGTCTTCTGGATCCTAATTCCAAGATAGACACAGCTTTAAGGTTCTGGATTTTCAGCAGATGAGCAGAATTGTGAAGAACCTACAGGCTGGAGTCTGACAGGCCAGGGTTGGTGGTGCTTGCCAATGGAAGCCTCAGGCATGGGCTTGACTTACCTACACCTCAGTCTCCTAATCTGTCAAATAGAGCTGCAGTAAGAGGATCCACCACATGAGGTCGTTTGAAGATGTTTTTCTGGATTATCTTTAAGAAAAGACTTTTCTTCACCCCCATGGAGATCTCCAAAGCTCCATGTGACTGGAGAAATTGGGACACCTTCACCATTATTCAACTACTATCTAGGAAGTCAAACCGCCTTTGGTTTTTTTACTGACCTAACTTTTTTTTTCAAAGGGCCTATATCGCTTGCTGTGAGAGTTGCTGGTTCCTACTACTTTGATGAGACAAAGGAGAGAAAAGAGTATCTGCCACACCCCCAAAGGGGAAACTTGACTGTAAACTCTAAACGAGAAGAGGAGAAGGTTTGAATTTGTTTGGGGTAGAATTTTTTTTTTTTTTTTTTTTGGAGGGGGTCTGGACTTGGGTAGCTGCTTCTGAGGGAGGTATGTGAGAATTACCAGCAGAAGCAACGGACGGTCCAGGTACTATTGGCACATTTGGCGTGTGACAAGTGCTGAGCGGGGATACTGTCCTCAGGAAGATTAATCCTGATGCTTGGCTGGTTCTTTCTATGTGTGAGGGAGCCATGTTACTAACCCTTTCAAGACTCAGTTGTGTTCTCCTTTGAATTTTTTGTTGATACCATGTGGAAGGCATGCTGATTAAAGGGCCAATTCAGAATTTTTGTTATGATCTATGGAATTTGATCCCTATTATCTGAGATCACGTATGTCCCACGAGACCCTGGACATCATAAACCCTGCCTCTATGAGCCAATGATAAAATCTCTTTTTAATTTTTTAAAAAACTTATTTCTTGAAAATTTGAAAACATGAGGTAAAACATAAAGGTACCTGGCAATGACTGCACATACATTTTATTCTAGTCTCCTTCTTCTTAGCCTTTTTATTATTTTTCATGAAACTTTTCAAAACATGATACAATGCATTCTTTCTTACTGAAAAAGCAGTACTTACAGCCCAAATAAAGCCAGGGGATTTTTTATCTCAGGAAAATTACCACTACAATCCATTCTTCACTACTGCAAAAGCAGTACTGACAGGCCAAATAAATAAAACTAAAGGAATCTGTATCTCAGGAAATTACCATGACTATGTATTCTTCACTGTAAGAAAACAGTATTAACAGCTAAGAAGTAGAGCAGCTGTCCTGGAATACTGCAGAACTGCTCACAGTGTGCATTCCACCTGCTACACATGGAAGCAATGATTGGGCCCTAAGATTAAATGCAGGGTAAGAATAACCTATAGGAGTTCTAGTCTCCTAAAAAGTACCACTGCAATGCATTGTTCTTTACTGCAAAGGCATTATTTACTGGTCAAAGACTAGAAAAGCTGGGAGGCAGTAACACCTGGAAGCAATGAATGGCATTAGTAAGACCAGGCTAGAACAATTTTCTTAAAATCGTTCGTTGTCTCTTCAGGACAGCCCCTCACCCAGCCCATTTCCTGAAGTTGTTTTTTCTCCTCAGGACTTCCTTGAAAAGTAACAGCCACCAGCTAGCCAGAACTGGAAGAAACGGGTCTTGCCCTCCATCTTGACACTCCAGATAACCTTTAGCTCGTTAACTGCCCCATGCATGGTAAATTCTCTGCCCTGGGTGGAGAGCTGACATACTAATGAATAAAAACGGCTATCTTCCTCCTGCACGGGGAATCAAACCACGCCCTAGAAAATGCTTACTCATTCTGGAACGCACTGCGCCTGCACACACGCCATCTTGTAGTTTGTAACTGATCTTGCCTATATAAACCAGCCTCAACAAGATGCCTGTGAGCAGTCTTGGAAAGCACTTAGCCCCAGCTGTCTCCTTTCTTGGCCAAAGAATAAAGTTGCCTTTTGTTCTTCCCAACTGGGTCTCTGTCTTTTTGGCCTGGGACGGAGTCATGCTGAGCAGGAGTCGGAGCTCCCGGTAACATTAGGGAGAAAATCGCCACTATGACTGAATAAAGACTAGGAATAGCTTATTCTTGTGATAAGTACATCCTCACGAGAATATAGTAACTGGGGAACATAGAGAGGAGGCTTATCACACAGAAATAAAGGCAACCCTATCAAAAGTTTAGAAAATTCACACATCTAGGAGCCATCACCTAAGATAATGCTCAATCTACACAAAAATGAGGCTCCAACTCAGGGCTCTTAAGTTTCATGCATTTCAAAAGCCTCCCACATTGAGACTAAAAGCATTAAAATTGAGCTACCTCTTTTCCAAAGAACTCCAGAGGCAAAAAAAGTGGTTGGGATATGGTATGTCCCACAAGTCACAAAAGGGGTAAGGCTCTGGGCTACTCCACAGCCCAGATTTCTGTGACCTGTCACCAACTTTCCCCCAGGACTTCATGTCACCACGAATCAATCTGAGTAATCTCGATTCAAACAAGTATATTAACTTTCACCCAATTAATGTCAACAGCCATTGTTGACTTTGCTGGCTCAGAGCATTTTAGAACTAAAACGGACCTTAAAAGTTATAGGGTCTAACACCTTCAAAAACTGTGATTTACTCACTGCTTAAACATTTCTGATGGGGGCCCCTTGCATTTGGATAGATAGAGTCTGATCCCCCCGTAGTAGGACATTTGAGGTCTGTCACACTTCCAGCCTTGCCTCTGGCCTCTCCCCTGCATGGACTCTCACCCTTGGCCACAATAAAACTTCTCCCAGTACATTATGCACCTTTCTAGGTCTTGGCATTTACACCTGTGTCTTCCCTGTCTGGAATATTTCTCCTCTTTCCCATCTGGTGAAATTATCAGCACACACTGAAGACTAGTTTATGTGTTACGTCCTTTCTGAAGCCTTCTCTGATCCGAGCAAGAAAGAACTGTTTTTTGTTCCCAAGCACTTTGTAATTTGTTTTCTCTTCCTTCCCACAGAGATGATGAGGATCTTTAAGTTGTGGGCTGTCTAGTTTTTATTACTGTGTTACTAGGATAAGTCCTTGTCCCAGGACAAGTAGAAGGGCCTAGCATATGTAAGCACTGATTAACAGACTCATTAGACAGCTGAGCAGAATGGGAAGCAAAACAAAGAAGACTTCTGAAGACAGCAACATATATTAGATCTTTCCCGTTTCTAGAAATAGAAAACACAACACAAACTTTCTAAAACAATAAAGAGAGTTTACTGGCTCACAGAACTAAAAAATTCTGGAAGTGAGCTTCAGGAGTGGTTTGATTAGGGTGCCAGGTTCATTTCTTTACAGTTTTCTGTGTCCACCCTCATATATTAATTTTGGCTTTAGGCTGGCTTCTCTCATGATGACAAAGTGGCTACATCAGGTCTTAGTTTCATATTCTCACACCAGTCATTCAAAAATAGAGAGAATATTAATGTTCCAGAATTCTGAGCAAAAATACTAAGGTTTGCACTGATTGAACTCTCCCTGAGCCAACTACTGTGTCAAGGTGAGTGCGATTCCCTGAGTGACTTACAGCAATCATGGTCCACGTCAGTTTCTCAGGATGATTAAGTCCCATCCACTCTGCAAAGTTGTAATATGATCCCATTATATATTTATATTTATGTATACCCACCCAAGCACTGTCTTTGAGTCGATTCCGACTCATAGCGATCCTATAAGACAGGGTAGAACTGCCCCATAGGGTTTCCAAGGTGCAGCTTGTGGATTCAAACTGCCAATCTTTTTTGGTTAGTGGCCAAACTCTTAACCACTGTGCTATCAGGGCCCCTTTTATGTATGTGTATTTATATTTAAAAGGAGCCTTGGTGGTTCGGTGGTTAAGCACTTGGCTGCTAACTGAAAGGATGGTGATTCTAACCCACCCAGCGGTTCCATGAGAGAAAAACCTGGAGATCTGCTCCCATAAAGATTACAGCCAAGAAAACCCTATGAGGCAGTTCTACTCTGCCACATGGGATCACTACGAGTTGGAATAGACTTGCTGACACCCAACAACAAAAACATTTATATTTAAAAACCTGAATTTCAGTTTTTCGTTCATTATTTAATTCCACAAACAAATAATAAACAGCTATTATAAGTCAGGCTCTGTGCTAGGTATTGAAGACTCATATGAAATTAGCACAAGATTGTGTCCTCACACTGCTGATAACTCTACTTAAAAGGATTTTGGAAACTATCCTGCAGGGAATGAGGAGCCATAAGGGCATTTTAAGCAGATGAATAACTGTATTAGTTATCTATTGCTACGTAACAAATGATCTCAACACTTAGTGGCTTAAAACAAAAATTTATTATCTCATAGCTTCTTTGGGTTAGGCATCTGGGCCTAACTGGATGCCTCTGGTTCAAGGTCTCTCACATGGATGCAATCAAAGCATTGGCCAGGGCTGCAATATCTTCAGGCTCCACTGGGGGAGGATCTGCTTCAAGTTCACTCTGGCTATTGGCAGGCCTCAGCAGATTGGCTTCCAAGGTCACTCACATGGACCTCTCCACAGGGCTTCCTTGCAACATGGCAGCTGACTTCCCCCATGATGAGCAATCCAAGAAAGAGTGAGAAAGAACACCAAAGATAGAAGTCACAGTCTTTTTATAACCAAATCTTAGAAGCGAATCCCATTTTTTTTGGTATGTAGTATTTGGCAGAAGTAAGGCAATAAGTCTAGCCCACACTGAAGGGGAGGCAACTGCACAAACCCATGACTGCCAGGAGGTGAGGATCACTGGGGGCCATCTTAAAGACTGCCTAACCCAATGACATATCACAGCTCAACATCTTCGATTGATGCCAACACATCAGCCTGCAACCTCAATTGCAACAGCAATTAGTAAAGGAGGATTTAGGAGTTGGCAGGAGAAAATTGTGTTAGAGTGGATGAATTCACTTAATTCAGCCTACAAACATTTACTGAGTGCCCATTGTGGGCCAGGACTGCTGGGTGCTGGGGATGCTTCGATGACTTTGACAGACCTGGTGTCCCCCTCATGAATGTTAGTGTCTAGCAGGAAGCAAGGGTCCCTGGGTGGCCCAAATTGTTAACGTGCTTCACTGCTAACCAAAAGATCGGAGGTTTGATTTCACTCAGAGGCATCTCAGAAGAATGATCTGGTGATCTACTTCTGAAAAATCAGCCATTGAAAACCCTATGGAGCACAGTTCTAGTCTGATACACGTGAGGTCTCTATGAGTTGAAATGGTAGCAGGAAGAAAAGTTGAAGGAGTGATTATACTTGCCTTGAATATCACAGAGGGGCAGGGGTCAAGGCTGCAAATAACACATGTCCTCCTACTCTGTCAAACATGGAAGGTGTCCGGGAGAAGACATGTTTCAACTGAGCCCTGCGGATGAGGAGGAGAGTCCAGAGAAGGGTGGGCACAGAGCATTGCTCAGTGTGGGCCTCAGGAGAGGCTCTTCTCTCTCTCTCCCACCGTTTCCCCACCTCAAGCCCTGCTCCTACCACCCGGGCTCACTCTTCCCCACAGCTATGCCTTGGCCTGACGGGGTAATTCCCCCTGATATTCAAGTGTCTGTTCTCTCATCCTTCATGCGTTAGCTCAAAGGTCCCCTTCTCAGAGTGACTTTCCCTGTCCCCACATCCTAAGGTTGTCATTGTCCAATGCTGCCTGAGTCAGCCCCAATAACATCACCCTTTATTACTCTCTTGCTAGCACTTTTCACCATCTGACTCACCTTGTTCATGCATTTGTTTACCTCTTTATTCCTGGATCCCCATTCCAGAACCTCAGCTCCCTGGGACAGGGAACTTATGTGTTCACTGCTGCACCCCAGGAGCCCACACATAGGAAGGTTCACACACCAGGACTTGCACAAAGTAGGGGCTCACATACCAGGGCCCTGCACAGAGTAAGGGCTCACATACCAGGACCCCCCACATAGTAGGGACTTACATACCAGGGCCCTGCACAGAATAGGGGCTCATATACCAGGGTCCCACACACAGTAAGGGCTCACATACCAGGACCCCCTGCATAGTAGGGGCTTATATACCAGGACCCTGCACATAGTAGGGCTCACATACCAGGACCTGCACACAGTCGGGGCTCAATAAATATTCTGGAATGAATGAACCTAAAGTTGGTCCTTTCTCTAGAATCTCAGTTTCTTTCCCTCGAAGACTCAGACAGGAGAGAAACTTGGGCGGTGTCCTGAACAGTTTGCTGCTCCTGAGCAGAACCCGTCCCCCCGCCCCCAACCCTATCAGCGGCCAGGGTCCTGGCGTTTCTGACCCTCTTCTCTGTAGCACAGAGCCCACGGACGGGAGTTAGCCGATCCTCTCCTGACTCCTCCCTCAGCTGCCCCTGTAATATTTTATTGCTCCTCTCTGGGCTCCAAGTAACAGCCACATTTTGAGAGCTTGGAGAAGGAACATTAAGGTCAGTCAAGTGGGTAAATAGCATTTTTAAAAACGGGCAAACACGGATTTACACAACAGCCTGTGACAAACAGATCTTCAGGGGATAATCTGACAGGAAATATTCATTTTTCCAAAGGGTGCCACAGCCCTTGGAGAAATAATGAGGCTTTTTCAGGATTCTAATTATTCCCCGGAGCTGACGGGCTGAGTGGCCGAGAACTGCCATGTGCTCAGTGTTCACATTGGCATCAGAGTCTATTCTGGGGTCTCCAGGTAAGCACTCCGGTCCCAAGGGAGACCTGGCATTTGCAGTCCATGTCCTTGTGGTTCTCTGCCTCCCTGCTGACACATGCACCTCTCACTGAGGTCTCTGTGATGACTTGTGATGATTTCTCCTCCTCCTCTCTCCTGGGTGCCCAGCACTCAGCCAGTGTCCAGCACCTGGCCGGTACCCAACACCCGGCCAATGGCCAGCAGAGAGGACTGAGCACAGGCCTCAGACTCAGAGGAGCCTGGGCATCATGGCCCGGCTCGTTAAGAGGTGATGGGGGACCAGCTGCCGCACTGCCCCGAGCTGTGTCCCCCACACTGGTGGAAGAGCGGAGGTGACACAATTGGAAGGATGGAAAGGGTGAGAACTATGGTTGCTGGTTTCGTGCCTTAATGGCAGCGTATGGGTGAGAGAACCATGTGGGCTTCCTGACATGCCTGCTCAAGGCAGCACTTCCCCAAGCCGAGAGTGGCTCCTGCTTCTCACACATGTGCCCCCACCCCACTCCTCCTTCCTGGGAGGACTCACTGCCCAGTGCAGCCTGGCCTCCACAGCTGGCCCCCTGTCATTCAGTCACTGGCTTAGCTGGGTTCCTGCCCCTCACCCTCCAGTCTCCCTTGTCTGGGCTTCAGGATCCTGGAAAAGAAACTCAAGGTTCAATCTCTCTGGCTACTGGTCCTGCCTGACCTGGGCCCCATCTCCACTGCTTTCACCTTGGACCAAACCTATCAGAGCGTACTGAATCCTGAAATAGTCCCCAACATATCCTGCATCCATTCTTGCCTCCCCCTTCTCAGATACAGGGGGATCTTTCAAAAAGTTGAATCAAAATTAAGTTCTCTGCTTAAGAATTCCTAGTGCCTTAAAATAAAATCCAAACTTGTCATCACGGGGTAACAATTAAAGTGCTAACAGGGAGCAGATGACCAGGAGAGGGGTCACTGAAGAGCTCTTAACAGAGAGACAGTTTACTAAGGTGTGTGAAGGGTTAAGAGGGACCATCAAGGGGTGGGGAAGCACCTGGGAGCTAGCAACAGTGGGGAGCTATTACCATCCCAGTCCTGAAGGTGGTCAAAGGAGGGGGCTATTCCCAGAACCCTGAGAGAGCTGCCACCATGGGGAGGCACCCCACAGAAGCTGGAACCATAGAGAGAAACACAGCCACTGCCTACGTGGCTCAACAGGAGGGAGCAGGGAATAAATGCCTGACCTCCTTCTCCTCCTGTCGCCTGATCTCTTCTGCCTCCCTCCCAACCCTTTTCGCTCCTGTCTCCTCATCTACTAAATGCCTTCTCAGCTCAAGTATCACTTCCTCTGGGAAGACTTTCCTGATCTCACCCAGGACCAGGTCAAGCCCTTGTACCCGTTTCATGTAACTCTGTCCTTCTCCTGGGCAGTGCTCCCTACTGGGGTAATTTTACTGCAATTAACTAGAAAACATTTTAACCCGCTGCCAGGATCCGCTCGTCTTGTTCACTGTTGTATTCCTTGAGCCTGGCTCATTTTGACCTTCAATAAATGCAGGGACTACCTTTACCCTCAAATTTCCACTTGTCGCCACTCCTCAACTCTAGTCAGATGTGTGGGTGTGGCTGCCCTGTGGATCAGGCCAACATGTGATAGGTGGGGTGTGGCTGTAATGGGGAAGAAAGATATCAGGAGACCTTTGCCTGGGGATCCAAGGGCTTTCTCACAGCTGATGACCTGGCCTGGGCCTGGCCCTGCCTGGTCATTGGCCTGGCAGCCAACCCCTGGTTACCCTGACCTTTTATCGCAGGCTCATTCATTTACTCATGTTTTTCTGTCTTCCCTCCTTTCCTTCCAGCCCCCAAAGCATTTACTGAGCTAATCCTTTGTGCCAGGCCCTGTGCTGGGCACTGGGGTTTGAGGGTTCTGGAGCCCGTCCCCCTTAAGCTGTCCCTCTGGAGGATGTCGTGGAGGAAAGACAAACACCACACGATGATAGAGGCTATGGGAATGATGAGAAGGGATGCAGGAGGAGTGCAGGAGAGGCCCCAGCCCAATCTGCTGGGTGTCTGGAGTAGGTGGTCAGGGAGGGCTTCCCAGAGGAGGTGTTCCCTGAGCTGAGTTTTAAAGGATACAAACAGCTTCCCAGGTGAAGTGGCAGAAGAAGCATTTCTGGCAGGAGAGCAGCATGTATGGTGTGTGCCCAAAGGTGAAGAAAGAAGGTGGGGTGCATGCTGAGATCTGCAGCCAGGGTGGTGGGAAGGTGGTAAGAGGTGAAGCTGGAGACATGGGGTGGTAGATTGCAAACATGGCCACAGATTCCCCCACCCCTGAGTGCATGCCCATTGCTAGGATGATGTTGCTGCTTCTCTGATTAGAGGAAAACCTGTCTCCCCACACCTTGAATCTAGGCTGAGCCTGGTGACTTGCTTTTGCAAAAAGGGTCATTGCTAATGCAACATGAGCAGAAGCTTGAAAAG
>NW_004443951.1:27985165-27986486 GCF_000243295.1 Trichechus manatus latirostris | reverse complement strand
TATTACATCATAGTGATAGAGTTTACAACACATAAGGAAATCATGTCAGATTACAAAATGGTACACAATCATACAATACTGAGAATCATGACCCAGCCAAGTTGACAGATATTTTGGGGGAACACAATTCAACCCATGACAGACCCCCAGTCTTGACTGAGGTGACTTCTAACCTGGGATTTGTTCCTGCCTGTAGGGTGACTAACTATTCTGGTTTGCCCAGAACTTTCTCAGATTTAGCACTGAAAATCCCCTGTTCCAGGAAAGCCCTCAGTACCAGATAAACGGGGACTATTGGTCACCCTACCTCCTAGTCAACCCCGTCGGTCTAAAGAAATTCCTGCTCCTGTACCCCCAGCCTGCCCAACTGTCTTCTCTCCTTATACCGCCGAGCCCTCCTTGGTTTTAAATCAAACATCTGTAACAAGCTAGGGGCTCCAGAGTAGACTGCAATTCCACTTGCACAAGAGGCAATAGCCATATTGTTAAGTTGTTTCTCTAAACACCTGGAGGCCTTTGAGTAATGACTGCATTTCAAACAGAGCATCAGGAAATTAGAGATGGCACCAACGTTTCTACAGCAGGCTGTTTGGCTTTATGTGACGTTACGTTAGTAAAGCATCAAGCCAACTCCTGTAAGAGGTTTCCAGTCTACTCTGAGGCCGGGGCATTGAAACCTCTTTGTTTTTGTCCCTGCCCCTGCCACAGAGCATGGGGCTCCCAGGATTGGTGTGCCTGAGGGTGACTTCCTTGGGGACTTATGAAAGGGGGACATGGGGAGAGTCAGTGTCCCCAGGAGGGCCGAGGATGAGTGATGTGCGTATCAGGGGATGTGATTATTGCATTTCATCAAGTCCCTATAACTGATGCCCTCTTCCCTCATATATTTGTATTTACTCAAATGAGGGTCACAACCAGACCTGTTGTGATAAAAAAGGAAGTCCCACTCCTTGAAGACCAGGGGAGCCTCAGGCAAAGGAGCACAGAGCAGGCAGCAGGACCCACTGCTATGTGGACTAAAGGGTAAAAGAGGCCTGGAGGTTCCGACTGGACCTGGCCTGCTGCTCCAGAGCAGGAACCCAGCAGGGACGTGTGGCTGACCCCTGTGTCTTCCTGGATGATGAGCATTTCCCTGAAATTGCCTGTGGCTGTGATAATAATAATAATAACATCACCAGCAATATGACCAGGGATGACTGCCTTGGTTAAAATGTCCACTGTGCAAGGACTCCCAGCACAGAACCGAGCTGCACTTCCCCTTCCTAGTCTTTGCTCCATCTTCGGGGCCCACCTGGAAAATGGCAGCATTGCCTGGTGCCCT
>NW_004443951.1:27982894-27983990 GCF_000243295.1 Trichechus manatus latirostris | reverse complement strand
GGGGGTGGGGGGCGGTCTTTGATTAGGGCCCTGTTACACCCCTTGGGAATGGCTTCCCCCATACGTTGTTCTCCATGGTCTTGGCTCGACCCTGCAGCTCTTGGCCCCATCCTCTGAGTCCTTCCTTTTGCCTAAGAAGCAGCCTGTGTGTGCAGCTGAGTGGTTTTCTCAGCCTGCTTCCCACCCTTAAAGTGTCAGGGACCTAGCCCACTTGGTCCAGATTGGAAGCCAGTTTGCTGGTACAACACACCCAATACTTCTTTGGGCTTTCTATCCATCTGATTATCCTCCATTCCGTTTGACAAGAAGCTCACCCACCATTGTTTTCACAGCCTGCTTCTCTATACTTTGGTTGCAGCCAGCAGCTTTGGCCTCATATCCTTAAGGTTCTTAGAAAACCTTTAGCTGAGAGGTTCTACGAGTTACTGCCTTAAACCTTCGCTGTTAACAAAAGGTCTTAAAGTCTCAGCATTGACTGGGTCTTAGGCAACAGACTTTGTTTCACTCTACAATTTTTTTACAGGTTGCGGAGACTGAGGATAAGAAACAGTTCTATTTTCCAAGCTGCAAGGCCTGGCCACTCTCTATTTTCTCTAACTTTTGCTTGCAAATTGAAGTAGTTCCTAGCTCATTTCTGTCTTTTCATGTTTTCTCATAGGTAAGAAGCAGACAGATACTTTGATCATTCTGCCTGCAAATCATTTTGCCAAATTCTGTTGGTTGGTTAGGTACATTTTCCATCTTCCAAGTTACTGTCAATTGTTCTGAATCTACATAACATAGGCCATCATTTTTCAAATCTGCTATAGTAGTTTCCTCTCTGCCTTTCCCACTTCTACTAACAATTTGCTTGCCATTTTTCTCGACTCTGCTCACAGGTTCCTTGTCACTTTTCCATAGTGGCATGATGTCAATTCTGCTGAGTTCTATTGATCAAAGCACGTGCCAAGGTTAGCCTATATGAGAGGGCCGGGGAGACAAACTCCCCCTCTTGATGGGAGGAGCTTCAAAGTATAGTAGCCAGTTTTGATCTCTTTCATATCTAAGTAGTTTAGAGGCAACATTGCTTAGTGCAAAAAAAAGAAAAAAAATTTTT
>NW_004443951.1:27971764-27972968 GCF_000243295.1 Trichechus manatus latirostris | reverse complement strand
ACACAGGCCGTGGAGTTCTTCATGCTTGCCAAGACATCTTCAGCCACAGGGCCTTTGCGTATGCTGTTCCTTTGACAGATAATTCCTATTAATCTTTCAGATCAAGTTTAGGCACCTAGTTCTCAGGATAGTCTTTCCTGGTCTCCCTTAGACCTCCATCTCTGTTATATGCTCTTGTAGCACAACGAGCCTCTCCTTTACAGCCTGTGCCACTGCACATTTAATTGTGTTATTCTAGATTAATCTCTCTTCCTCTACACTGTGAGCTTCCTGGGGGCAGAAACCATGGCAGTTTTGCTTACTGTCGATTCCTTTAACTCAGTGGCTATCACATAGTGGGTGCTCAATGAATGTGCAGATTAAATAAAAGCATGCTGTCACTGCAGGGTCTCTCTCTATTAGTGTACTTGTCTCTCCAGCCAGATGGGTGACCCCAAAGGGTGGGAATCTTCCTCAGTCATCTCGAAAGCTCGGTGCCCACCTCAGGGTCTGAACCTAATGGACATCGATAAATGCTTATCAAAAAAGGAAAGACAGGAGGGGAAAGGAATTTGAGATTTAAAAGAATCACTGATTCACCTCCCTGACCCACATCCCGAAAGCTAACCTGTGCATACAGCAGACTTGTCCCCACCAGTGCAGGCATCTGGTTCCTAAAATAGTCCCAGCTTTGTGGCCCCACCCATAGATCAAGAATCCCCTGTGGCAGCTGAGCCGCTGTGTATTTTTATCCTCGAGAGATGTTTTATTCTGCAGACTCATTACGGGGAAATGGGCTGTCAACATGCGCTGCAGTGGCAGAGCGGGAAGGAAATGGACTAATTCACCAACTGTGACATAAAAGAAGGGATTTGTACCTTCACAGATGCCTAGAGCATGAGAAATTTGCAAAGAAAATCACAGGACCCTTGGGAATGAAGTTCTCAGGCTGATGAGACCCTGCAGGATTGTCGTCTCCGGTGGGGCTGACTGGCTGATGGAAAATGGTCCCAGCCTCATCAGAGTCCCTTTTGAGTCATTGTCCTCCTCATAGAAGACAAGTGAGGATGCTGTCATCCCCTCTTCCATTCAGGTTCACCTAGGCTCTAAACTGAATGAATGGAAGGTTCTCAGAAGCTCCTGCTACACCCTGTCTACCACCCGGCTAGAGAACTGTTTCCCATGTGGCCCAGGATGCAGCTCCATCTGCTCTGAGGAGGGGGCC
>NW_004443951.1:27969140-27970429 GCF_000243295.1 Trichechus manatus latirostris | reverse complement strand
TCCCTGCAGGGTACAACTGGGAAAACGGAGGTGTGGAGTAGGGACATGAACTGCCTAAGCTACATAGAGAGTTGGTGGCAGAAGAGAGGCCAGAGCTTGATCTCCTGTCTCCTGGCTGATCCTCTCTCAGTTCCACCTTAGCCAACTTGGGTCCCAGGCCTGGGGTGCTGGCAGAGCCTAGAATTCAATACAAGGGCAGGGGCAGGGCTGGAGAGGAGGCAAGGACTTGGTGGGGGGCAGTGGAATTAAGCCTTTTGAGTAAATGCCTCACACTGGGGCCTCTAGAGCTCTGGAGTGCTAGCGAATGAGGGTTTCCCGAGTTCTGATTGGGGCTGATGGACAGATTTGAACCTGATGTCATGGCAGCCTGCAGTGAAATTGTCACAGCCTCACAGCAAAATGAGAAAAATAAGGTCAGTGCAGTTTGTTGGTATAAAGTTGTCAACTGTTCTTTTTTGAAAAGGCCTGTCTTTTACCATGAAATTGTGTCATTCTTATGTTTTCGTTTTTGTGCATGTGTGTGTGTGGAGGGAAGGATAAACTCATCTTTTTTTTTTTTAATGAAAGGACTGTGAGAGTAAACCTTAGTTGATTCTTTGGAAACTTCTTTGCAATTATCAGAGAGTTTTTGTAACTGCAAGACTTCTCAGTGCCTTTAGTACACGAATGTGTGTTGTATATAATGATCCTCACCCTTATTAGGCACTAACTATGATAAACCTTTGTCCTTAGAACACCAATTGCCACCACCCAGAACAAATGTTCCTGTGAACCCAGTCTGGGAAATACTGAGGTAAAGCATGTACAAGTTAGTTGGTGTAACTTAACAATGGCTATTCGTAGCATTGGCTGGTCACATGATGTTAGGAGGTGTGAGAGTGTTTGCTTTATCCCACTGCCCTACAGGGTAATAAATCATCCTGTCAGCACCCAGTGGCGTTGGGGCCCTGCTCTTCGCTTGGCTGAACTGTCACAAGATGGAAATCCCTGAGGGACACTCCAACACCAGCAGTGAAACCGCATCCCAAGAAATCCTCAGCCTGGCAAATTGTCCCACATAATTCAGACGTCCTCTATTTTACTGAGTGTTTCTCCCACATACGTGACATTGCAGGTCCTGGGAGCAGGAGCAAGTGGCTGAACTGTCATCAGGAGGGATCAATCACTAGAGGAGGACATTGTGCTTAGGGAAGTAGAGAGCTAGCGAGGGTGAAGGAGACCCTGGGTGAGATGGATTGCCACAATAACTGCAATGATGGACTTGAACGTGCTAGTCATTGTGAGGATAA
>NW_004443951.1:27964532-27966477 GCF_000243295.1 Trichechus manatus latirostris | reverse complement strand
AGGGACCAGTCCCTGGAGAAGGACATCATGCTTGGTAAATCAGAGGGTCATTGAAAAAGAGGAAGACCTCAATGAGGTAGATTGACACAGTGGCTGCAACAATGGGCTCGAACATTGCAACGATTGTGAGGATGGTATAAGACCAGGCAGCATTTCCTTCTGTTGTACATAGGGTCGCTGTGATTCAGAACCAACTGGAAGGCACCTAACAACAACAACATAGTTCTATTTTTAATTGTTTGAGAAACTGACACACTGTTTGCCACAAAGTTTGTACCATTTTGCATTACCACCAGCAATGGATAAATGTTCCAATTTCCTCACATCCTCACCAATGTTTGTTGTTATTATTATGATTTTTATCTTAGCCATCCTAGTGGGAGTGAAATGGTATCTCAGTTTAGTTTTGATTTGCATTTCTCTGATGACTAATGATGTTGAGCATCTTTTTATGTGTTTAGTAGCCATTTGGATGTCCTATTGGGTAAAATATCTATTCAAGTCCTTTGCCGATTTTATAATTGGGTTATTTGTCTTTTTGTTGTTAGGTTGTCAAAGTTTTATATATATTTTGGTTACTAGATTCTTATTGGGTATATGGTTTCTGAAGATATTCTCCCAGTTGTTAGCTTGTATTTTCACTTTTTTTGTAAATTCTTTTGATGGCATGTTCCATAAATTGTTATTATTATTTTGCTGAACTGTGTGCCGGGCCTTGAGGACATCCTGCAT
Organism: Trichechus manatus latirostris; assembly: GCF_000243295.1. Classification (NCBI taxonomy): domain Eukaryota; kingdom Metazoa; phylum Chordata; class Mammalia; order Sirenia; family Trichechidae; genus Trichechus; species Trichechus manatus. The sequence continues at coordinate 27,965,745 of NW_004443951.1, read as the reverse complement.
TGATAAGGCCACATCTTGAGGAATCAACAATTTGGTAGAAAAGACAGGAGTAACAAAGGCCATTACATGCAGCATCATGAGAGCTACGAGACAGGGATGCTCTGGGGTCTATACGAAAGGGAGACTGTGGGTATCTGGGAAGGCTTCCTGGAGGATGACTGTTAAGGGTAGTGGGGGTTAACCAGATGAGTGACAGGAGAGGACAAAAGAACCAGCAAAGGCCCATAGGCCTGCAAGAACATGGTTCAGGGAAAGTGCTGGGATAATCCAGTGTGATACAAGGGTGGGTGCTTGGAGGAAGCTGGGGATAGAGGCCGGGTGCATGGTGAGGGTCTTGAATGCCAGGTGAAGGCAGTGTGGGGAGACAGGGAGCCACAGTAGGCTGTGAGCCAGACTTGCCACTGGGGTGGGGGTAGGGTTGGAGCTGACAAAATGGGAGGCTGAGGCCACAGTGCAGGTGAGCAAGGATGGTGACCCGAACCCCAGCCCAGATGGAGACCCCATGAGAGCCATTCGAGGGTCAATGACCCCTGAGGGTGTCCGTGTGGCTGGGGCTTCCTTTACAGAATGTTCTCTATTCCGAAGTCTCACCTCAGCCAGGCCACAGGACCCTCGGCCTGGTCAGACTCACCGCTTACTGCGGTCAATTAACGTCGCCTGCCAGCTATTTCTAACTGTTTGCTAATCGATAAGATCCAGGCCGCAGCTGGTGCATCTCAGACTGAAGGGGTAAAAATAATTTAAGTGATGTCTGCAGGTAATTGCATTAATACAGTTCCACGTTTATTGCCTGTTGTTTTGAGTTAATTACATGACGCCTAAATGTGTCTCTTCCCTCATAATGCTCTTCACAATCAATTCATATTTACTTAACACGACCGCTGAGTGAATGGGCATGGTGTGCTTGGTGACAGGAAGGAGGAGGGTTTCCTGCACTCAGGCAACGCTGTAGCAGGGTTCAACTGACCTGAGGGGAGTAGGTACTTTTACAGCCTCCGAATGGCTTCTCCACTAACTCCACAGATGGCCTCCGCAGCCTGGAGCGGGGTTAGAGGTCCCAGATGGTGAGGATTAGCATTCCCGGACTGCTGGCTGTTAGCCGGATTTGTGGCCTCAGGAAATTGACAAAATCGTTCTGAAGGGAGTTTTCCTAAGATGGGGACAATGGTGCCAACATCACAGGGCTGTTCTTTCCTCCCAGAACGTGAGTCTT
>NW_004443951.1:27961437-27963876 GCF_000243295.1 Trichechus manatus latirostris | reverse complement strand
GAGGTTAAGTGGCTTCTTCAAGGTCACACTGCTGAGTGGGGGAGCTGAGGTTCACCCCTGTCTGTCTGATTTCAGAGCTTACCCAGTGCCCAGCACAGTGTCTGCTCCCTCCCACCCACTCTGCGGGGCCTACTATAGCATCAGCCCCAAGTGAGCCCAGACACAGGGGTTCCCACAGAGAACCCCAGATGCTGTGTGGAGAACGGCCCCATCCCTGCGCACATAGCCCAGACCTGCGAGGAGATACTCTCCTTCTGCTTTGTCCCCACCTCAGCCTGAAGCCTCTGCACACAGAGGGCCTTTCTCAGTCCTTTCGGGAGGAGACAGAGGCCCCTCTCTCTTCTGGGCTTGCTGCAGACCACATACCAGCTCCACCTTGTAGTGAACACAGGAATAGCACCCTGTGTTAAAACCCCTACATGGATGAGCCCCCAAGAGAACCAGGACTAACCTCATGCACACACAGAACATCTCCATGGACCTGTGTCCTAATATTTATTCTGGAGACTGGAACATGCAGCTAAGGCAGGCGCCTGACACTGGAACCACAGAATAAATTTACATCCTCTAAGCCACAGAAAGCTGCATCTACATCGACTTCGTGAGCCGCGAGGAGGAAGAACCCACTCCCGGTGCATGGAAGGTTCTGATGGTGCATCTCCAGCAGCAAAGGCCACCAGGCTGGAACCCCTACCTCTTAAAACTCAGCAGTCCTCAAATCCCAGAGTCTTATATTCTCACATCTCAGAGTCTTCATTTAATAGACTCAACACTATAAAATTTGAGTTGGAATCCGGGATCTTAGATTCTGAAGTTTTAAACTTGTTTTTTACTTTAATAGAATCTTAAAACTACAAAATATTGAGTTATAACCACAGAATCTGAACTTCAGGTCAGATCACAGAAACTTGGGATTTCCAGGACCTTAACCTTTATTTTGCTCAGATGCCCAACCCACAGCCGAATTCCCTCCATGATGTTTCAACAAGTGGCTTCCAGGCCTTAGAGCTCGCTCCAGCACTGCCTTCTCCGGGAAGCCCTCCTTGAACCCCCTGACCAGGTCAGATCCGCCATCACAGGCTCTCAAGGCTCTTTCTGCGTTGTGTTGTGAGTCCGGACATAGGTGGCATTTCCATTTGTTTTCATGATTACATCACTGAGTTTGACTTCTCTTATCTGCCAGACTGTGAGCCCATCAGTGCAGGTTTGGTCCTCGTTGCTCATCACTGTGTCCCTAGCACAGTCTCTGGGTGGTGCTAACAGTTAATACGCTCAGCTGCCAACCGAAAGTAGAGGTTTGAGTCTGCTCAAATGTGCCTTGGAAGAAAGGCCTGGCAATCTACTTTCAAAAAATCAGTCATTGAAAACCCTGTGGAGCACAGCTCTACTCTGACACACGTGGGGTTGCCATGAGTTAAAACTGACTCTATGGCAACTGGTTTGTTTTTTTGTGTTTTTTTTTAATCCCCGGCATCGAGTCCTTGGGTGGTGCAAACAGTTAACATACTTGGCTGCTAACTAAAAGATTGGAGAGTCGAGTCCACGTAGAGGCTCCTGGGAAGAAAGGTCTAGTGATCTACTTCAAAAAAATCAGCCACTGAAAACATATGGGGTCACCGTGAATTGGGGTCAACTGGTAATCCCCAGCACAGGGCCTGGCACGTAGCACATAGCAGATGCTCAATCAGTATTTGTGAAATGAATGACTAAAGGAATTAATGATTTGAATGAACAAATGGATGTATGAATAAACTAATGGCTTTCAAAACTGATGCTCTTCCCACAAGGCTACATGGACCACACCAGTTGTCTGCTGTCTGGCCCAAAAGGCTGGATTAGTGTCAGCATTAGGTCTGGGTAACTGGGACCCTGACTGAGCCTCACATGGGTGAGGGTGTGAAGCTCTGTGATCATATTTTCACCTACTTAGAAGCATGGGGTCTGAGGTGCTCCAAGTGGCTATGTGGCTACCATGGGTAAGAGTACAGGCTGTGAGTGAGATGTCTGCATTTGAACCCAGCTCTTCTACCTGGTAGCTGAGCAGCCTTGGACAAGTTACTTGACCACTTGTGCTTCAGTTTCCACATTATGAATTTGGGATTGTGCAAGTTCCTATTTCCATTTAAATTAAATGAACTAATAACATTCTTAGTATGGAACTATGTATATAGTGAGCACTTACCATATGTGTAGCCATATGGGAATTTTGGTATGCCAGCAGCTTTGAAGGCAGAACCCACTGAAGCTGAATCACAGGGGCACTGGATGCCGGGGCCCCAGGGAGAAAATGCGTCCTCAGGGAGGCAAAGAGACAGACTATGTCACGGGGGGTACACAGAGGGACTCAGATCCCACACAGTATGGAGCTGGGACCTGAACTCCTCCCTGGGTCCACCCTAACAGTGCCTGTGTCTGCCCTTGGAGGAGAATTGCTGCATA
>NW_004443951.1:27942078-27960864 GCF_000243295.1 Trichechus manatus latirostris | reverse complement strand
AGATTAGACCTGGGTCCGAATCCTGCCTCCACCACTGGCTTGCTGTGTGATTCTGAGTGTGTTTACCTCATTTCCTGCGTCTCAGTTTCCTCCTCCGTAAAATGGGAATGATAAATTCTATGTCTATCTTGGAAGGCTGTTGTGAGAATTAAATAAGAAAAATATATGAAGTGGTCATGGTAGATGTGAAAGACATTCTCCAGACACATAGTGTTTAAAAGTGCGTTCCCATTTTTGGGGGTGAAAGAGCTTCAGTTTTCCTCTCTCTCACTGACAGTGGTCTGTCAATAGCACCTAGGGCAATTAGTGTTGAATTGCTGAATGATCTCTCACAGCTGGTGATGGAAATGATGATGGCCAACATAAACTGTTCATTGGCTCCCCACCTCAAGCTGCGCCCAGGGCATACATGCGATGCCCAAGGCATACCTCCCCGGCTAGTTAGTCTGCTCATTGATTTCAGGAGCTTTTTTCTTAACCACACATATGGTGTGGTGAATAGAACATGCCACCCAGAAGCTGGAGGAGACTGAGGCTCTAACCCTGTGCACTGTGGGCTCTGTCAGGCTGCTGTACCTCTCTGACCCTCAGTTTCCTCATCTATAAAACTGAAGTGTGATGCCCTTGGAAAGCTGCTGTGAGGGTTGGATGTTATGAGGGCAGTCGAGGACTTGGTGCAGGATGGACACAGAATGGGCAGACACCTGTCTGCTCTGTTTGGAGAATGAGATTCAATTCTTTCTTTGAAGTCAGATGCTTTTTTGGCTTCTAACTGAGGAGTGAGATAGAAGAGCGGTGAGGACAGAAGCCGAAGGGGCCCGTGACTAGACTCTCTCCTCTGCCTCGCTGTGGAACTTGAGTGGGTTGCTGTACCTCCCTGACCCCCCATTTTGTCCTTGGAAAAATAGGGACAATTATCCTTGCTCCTAAACTAGAGCCAGAGGACCTGACCTAAATGATGCCTCAGGGTCTTTCCGAACCTGGAGCGTGACAGGCAGACAGCCTGCAGAGGAAGGCAGGGAGAGGCTGTCTTTGTCTTGCTGTGAGGCCTGGATTGACGTGAAGAGAAGGGCCCCCACTGGAAGTAAACACTTCATTACCAAACAAGTTTTTGCAAAATTGGTTGCATCGCCTGTTCTCTGTATTTTTTTAATTGCAAAATCAATTAACTTTTGGCAAAAGGAAGGGATGGCAGAGCACAGATTGGCTTTGCAAACTCAGCGTTTTATGGTGGACAGAGCAGGAGGCCAGGGCACAGGATCAGGGTGGCTGTGGCTGTTTTGACAGCCGCCGTCCACTGGCCAAGAAGACCCTCTGAGACTCAGGGGGAGTCTAGGGGCTCAGCAAGACCCCTCAGAGCAGGCAAGTGGAGCCTGGGGCTGGAGCCTCCTAGAGCAGGGAGCTGAGCAGCCAGAGGGCAAGGAGTGGACGCTCCCCAGTGGTGGCCAGAATTGGCCCAGCATTAGCCTCCTGGACCCAGCACCTCTGACTCTTCTTCCTCTGACTCCGTGTCTACTATTTCTTTGAACAAAGCTCCAGGAAAGCACGTCTGCTTTGTTCACTGCCGCCTCCCTGGGGAATAGAGCCTGGCACACATTGTGTCAGTATGAATGATGGAGAAATGAAAGGATGAAGGAACACATTTCAGTTTATTGATAGGAAAAATTTCTTTAGTCTGAGCTGTTCTTTGGGGAGGGGTGGAGTTTTCTCTGCCACTGGTAGTGTTTTCAGGAAGCTGGGAGATCCATTGAAGGGACTAGATGGAGGAGAGTCAGGCATTGACTGGGGGAATGTGTTTATACTTAGGACCTCTAGCCAGTCCCACTCATGACCCGCTCCTCCTTCTTTGCCAAGAGATTCTGGGTTTCTCTCTTTCAGGGGGAGACAGTGATTTGTTATCAGTTACACCTGAGTTCAAGTTCAGCTGCCACTACTAACTGGCTGGAAACTCTGGGGGCACATACACATACACACACACACACACACACACGTACACACACATGTATGCACGCATGCACACATACACGCAGAGCTGATTACAATTATCCCAGCTTCCCCAGCCAATGAATGCACATGGCGCTGCTGAGAGCTACAGGAAGCGGTCTGGCTGGATCAGAGATGGTGCTGGGAAAAAGGCCTCAGCAGCCTGTTGCCAGTGGCCAAGGCACAGCACAGCCCTGTTACAGCCTCCTGTCCAAGCACCCTCAGGAGGGAAGAGAGGGAAGGAAGCAAAGGGGTGGCAGGGAGGGGGCAAGGACTGGGAAAGTGTTCAACTCCCTCCTCCTTCCCAGAAGCCTCACTTCCCTCCTTGAGCTGCTGCAACATATTTCAGATCAGGACATCCTGATCCATCAACACAAGCAGCGGATAAGATATTCACACATTCACTGGCAGAGAGGAAAAACCCAGGAGGCAGGTGGAGGAGGGCTCATGCTCTTCCTTTCGAGATGTGCCACTAAACAGATGGCCTGAGGAGAGCCCGTGCTCCTGTACCCGAGGTTGCCCAGAGTCTCTGATTAGGCAGGGGCGGGTGTCTGCAGCATGAGGTGGCAGGGGGTGGGGAGAAGCCAACGTGATAAGGAAAATCATTCACCACTGGCTCAGCAAAGGAGCCACAGCCTCTGAATTTGAGGAGCCCTGGAGTAATAGTTTCTGGATCCTCCTGCCTGGTGTTGGCCTTTCTCAGAAGATGATGGATGTAGAAGTCCCTGGGAGGTGCAAACAGTTAAAGCGCTCAGCTGCTCATTGAAAAGTTGGAGATTTGAATCCACCCAGAGGAAACTTGGAAGAAAGGCCTAGCTATCTACTTCCGGAAAATTAGCCACTGAAAACCCTATGGAGCACAGTTCTACTGACACACATGGGGTCACCGTGAGTCAGAGTTGACTCAACAGCAACTGAGTTGGTTTTGTTTTTTTCTTGGTTGGATGTGGAAGCAGCTCACATGCACCAGGGTGGGGCATGAGGCAGCCTCTAGGCTGTCCATCCCTACACAGTTCTAGCTTCTAGGGGGATACGTGGATGAACTCGGAGGTCTCTTTAGGGCAGATGTGACTGAATGGAGTCACTGGGGCTACCTGTAGGAGGGGCCTGGGCTGACCTAGGTGTGGGGGGGCAGTTCGTGGGGTCGAGAGGAGTCTTCCCTCCTCCCCAGAAGCAACCATGTAGGGTCCCCAAGGGCCTTAGGCAAGGAATTTTCCAGGGAGGGGGCATCAGTTGCCTAAGTGTGTGCCTGCCCCTTTCCGCAATCTCATCCCAGAAACTCACACTTGAGGTAAGAATGTGGGGAATAGAATTGGAAGACCTGGGTCCAAGATCCATCTCAACTATTTTCCTTGAACAGATCACTGAAATAATGCCTCATTCTTCTTATCTGTAAAAAGGGGTTGATGATGACAGCAATCTCAGAGATAGGCCATGATCTGCAAGGACCACACTCCTTGTAAAGCTTATGGGGCTCCTTTCACAACCTGCCAAATAAACCTGAGCCTGAGACTAAATGCTCCAGCCCCACCTCTGTCGTAGCTCCCTTGGCTTAGCAGATACAGAGTGGCTTGAGTCAGCCAGACCTGGGTTCAAATCCTGGCTCAGTGTGTTAGCTTTGTGACATTGCACTTGTCACTTAACGTCTCTGGACTTCATTTTCCTCATCTGTAAAATGAAGATAAGAGCACCTGCCATACAAGGTTGTTGTGAGGCAAAGCGTGAGGTACACAGCAAATGCTCAATAAAAAAGGAGGCATCTTCTCCTCTCTCTTCTCCCTCCCTCCACCTCTTTCTTTGTATTCATGGCCAATGTCATCTCCTCCTCCTCCGTTGTTTTGCTCCTCCTCCTTCTTCCTCCTTCCTGCCTTTATCTTTCACTCTGCACATATTGAATTTTATGTAATTGGGATCATACAATTTATACAGTTTAGGATTTTTTTCCCCACTGTACATCGTAAGTATTTTCCTACATCATTGCAAATTCCTCAAAATCATGATGTTAATAGCTTCATAATCATCCCTCACATAGAAGCACCATAATATACTTCATCATGTTTGACTGTCAGATACTTAGAAGGTTACGGCGTTTTTCTTTTATACATCATTAGGCTGTGATGAATGTTTTGGGCTCTGTTTGCCTGAGCCCCTGACCACTTCCTGAGGACAGATTCCTGGAGGTGGAAGCATGCCTTCAAGAGCAGCGACATTTCTCATGCTCAGGTCTTTATCACTCAATCGCTTTCCTGAAAATTGGTCTGATTTATACACCTGTTATAGATTGAATTGTGTCCCCTCCAAACCCCAAAATATGTGTTGTAAATCCGAACCTCTATATCTGTGGTTATAATCTCATGAGAGATGCCCTGCTACATGAAGATTGCCCAGGAGCAGAAGTTCAAAGAGACAAGGACTTTCCTCCAGAGCTGACAGAGAAAGCGTTCCCCTAGAGCCAGTGCCCTGAATTTGGACTTCTAGCCTCCTAAACTGTGAGAAAATGCGTTTCTGTTTGTTAAAGCCACCCACTTACGGTATTTCTGTTACAGCAGCACTAAATAACTAACACAACCCCCAACATCTCATGAGGGCACCTGTCTTACCACCCAGAGTCCTGACCTGTGGCTCCTGTTTCCCAGATACGTGATCATCAAATCTGATTCCAGGGTGCCCAGGAAGCTTTGAGATAAGGACAAGAAGCAGCCTGTGGTGGGTAGGCCTAGTCAGAGAGTCAGAGTTGCTGGTCCCATCCACCCCGCCCACTCTGGCTGTGTGATTCGGGCATGGCTCTTCTCCTTCTCTGGGCCTCTGTTTACTTTTCTGCTTCAGTAACTTCCAAGCTAGTCTCCCTACTTCCAGTCCATTCAGGGCCTATAACAGAGCCTGGCGCACATTAGGCACTCAACAAATATTTGTTTAAGCCTGAATGCTCTACCAGAATGCTCTTTAAACACACACACATAGCCACATCATTCTTCCATTATCCTTTACTCAAGCTCCCCATCACTTATGTATTTTTTTTCCTTTTCACCGCATCCCACTGAAGATAGTATAGAATGATGGCTAAGAACACAGACTCTGAAGCAAGACAGCTTGGGTTCAAAAGTTACTTAATCTCTTTATGCCTCAGTTTCCCCTCATTAAAATTGAGATAGCAGTACCTATGTCATAGGGTTGTTGTAAGGATGAACTCAAGTGTTGTAGACAAAGCACTTAGAACGGTCCCTGTAGGTATAAGGGCTATATAATGAATTTTAGATGCTGCTTTGTATATCAGGGCCACAGCCTTAAAGCCTACTACAGGTATGTGATAGAGATGTTTCTGCTCACCCAAATGCAGTTCTCCACCTCCATCAGGAACGAGGAGGATTGCCCTTCTCTGCCCTTTTGAGGTTATTAGTCTTCATGTGACTAAATCTCCAAAATGGGTTGTAAGCAGAAGACCCAGGTGACAGCCCCAGGCTGAAGCATTCATTTCCAATGTGAGACACTCCAGTGCTCTTTCTCTGCCCTGGGCATCATGGAGGAGGCCTTATTTTCAATGGTGCACCCCTGGTTGCAGCTGTGATTGCCAATTTCTACGTGAAAGACAGCTGTCCTGGAGAGTCCTCTGGACCTAAGTATGAGCAAAGAGATCAGCCTTTGTTGGTGAAGCCAGGGAGATTTGTTTTTGTTATTGCAGCAGAGGCTGACTTATCCTGACTACTCACAAAGGGCCAAGCAGAGACATAAGTGGCTGAATTGGTCTCTTGAGGATGGTTGCAAAACGGAGAGCACCTGTCCTGTCTAAGAAAGGGGTAGCCACCACTCGGATCCAAATTCCTGCTGTAGGAAATAGAATCCCAAGTGATTACATCTTCCAGATTTTCTGGAGAAGCCAGAAATGAGAATTCTTATGTAAAATCTGGCAGTTTTTAAATGTTGGAAATCAAATCAAGGTTTTTTAGAACCCTGAGTGAGCCAAATAAATCCGGCTTGTAGACCAGATATGCCCAGAGGCCTCCTGGCATGACCTCTGGCCTATGCAACCAAATCTAACTTCCTTGGCCTAGCATTCAAAGCCCACCATGGTCTTGTACCAACCAATTCCTCCTGTAGCTCCTGAACCTGGACCCTGAGCTTTGGCTACTCCACACTGGGTGTCATGGACTAAACTGTGTCCCCCAAAAATATGTGTCAACTTGGCTAGGCCATGATTCCCTGTATTGTGTGATTGTCCACCATTTTGTCATCTGATGTGATTTTCCTATATATTGTAAATCCTACCTCTATGATGTTAGTGAGGTGGGATTAGAGGTTGCTGTGTTAATGAGGTAGGACTCAGTCTACAAGATTAGGTTATGTCCTAAACCAATCTCTTTTGAGATATAAAAGAGAGAAGTGAGCAGAGAGACAGCAGGAACCTCATACCACCAAGAAAGTAGTACCAGGAGAAGAGCGTGTCCTTTGGACCTGGAGTCCCTGTGCTGAGAAGCTCCTTGACCAGGGAAGGATTAACAAGGACCTTCTACCAGAGCTGAAAGAGAAAGAGAAAGCCTTCCCCTTGAACTGACTTCCTAAATTTGGACTTCTAGCCTATTAGACTGTGAGAGAATAAATTTCTCTATGTTAAAGCCATCCACTTGCGGTATTTCTGTTATAGCAGCATTAGATAACTAAGACACTGGGTCACTTACAGGCTACTTACCTAGGTGTCTGTCCATGCTGTTCCCCTGGGCAAGTGTGGTTCTATGAACAAGATATGGGTTTTGGTGTCGGTCCACTGCATTACAGCCCTGGCTTTCCATCCTTTGACAGCTGGGTGACCTCTCTAAGCCTCAGGTTTTTCCTCTGTAATATGAAGATGAATATACTCACTTTCCCAATACCTACCTGTTACTTTGTTGTACTGTGGTGGCCTCTGTGTATCTGTGATGCGGGAAGCTATGCCACTGGTATTTCAAATGCCAGCAGGGTCACCCATGGTAGGCAGGTTTCAGCAGAGCTTCTAGACTAAGACAGACTAGGAAGAAAGGCCTGGTGATTTACTTGCAAATAATTAGCTAATGAAAACCCTATGGATTACAAAAGAATGTTACTCCATATAGTGCTGGAAGATGAGCCCCCTAAATTGGAAGGCACTAGAGAACAGCTGCAACAATGGACTCAAACATACCAGTGATCAAGAAGATGGTTTAAGACTGGACAACATTTAATTCTGTTATACATAAGGTCGCCATGAGTCAGAGCTGACTCAATGGTAACTAACAATACTCACCTTACAAGGAGTTCTAGAGGGTGGTATGAACACTGTTTTCTAGGGCCTGGCACTGAGTGGGTGCTGGGTAAATGTGAACACTCACCCCAACACCCCCATGAAGAGGGAACTTTCTGGCAGCTGCTTACCTCACTCCACTCACTGCAGATGAAGGTATTTATATCCAAGCTTCCTTCCTCCCTCTCCCCTTCGAAGTGAAGGGTCAGACTTGCATTGCTGTCTGATGGCTCTTTCAACAACTCCTGACTCCCTCCTCATCTGCCTCTCACAGGACTTTAACAGAATAAATCTCCTACATGCGTAATCCTGTCTTGGTTTCTGTTTCTTGGAAGACTTGGAATTACACAAATTAGTGGTCTAAGAAAGGAGTGGTCCTAGAAAACCAGTGGTGAGATAGGATTTGAGACTGGCTCGCTCACCCCTGGCAGAGAAGAGGACACCATCCTAGTACGAAGGTTGAGCTTGGCATAGGTGGTAGTTCAATTGTGTCCCAACTGTTTTCCAATGGCGAGCACACGGTGGCAAGTGTGATGATGCAGACTTTCAAAACATTGGATGAACAATGCCTACAAAGACAGCAGAGTTGACCTGTTTCTGCTAAGTTGTATTTACACTTTGCAGGGGGATAATAAGAGACTGGGGGTACTCATCAAGCTCTTAGTGGCTAAGTGTGGGTGCTAGAGGGCCTCTGTGGTAGCTCACAAAGAGGCCCTATCTCCTGCAGTGCAAGAGCAGACTCAGCTGAGCAACAGACCCAAGATTTGACTGTTAGAGCTGCAGAATTCCAGAGACGTTTGAATGCTCAGCCAAGGCAGAGCTATTATAATCCTGGCTTGAGAAAGGTATGATTGCCAAGGGCTCAGATACCCTCCCAAAGAATGAAGATTTAGGTTATACTACCAGGTAGGCCTTCAAGGTCTGCCCAGGTGATGGCTGAGGGGAATTTAGAATGGATAGTGGAGGAGATCTGATGAGTATCAGTTGTAGCTCTGAGATCAAACACAGGGATTGGTGCTGAGATTTGTGTCACAAACCTTCCTAAACTGGTGTGAAGAAGAACTGAGCAGCTCAAGGGGTGGACTGCTGTGGGTATGAAAACGTGCCTCTCAGATCTCCAAGCGTAGGAAGCGTACTTGACTGGTGGCTTCATCTGCTGCACTCTAAAGTCCATCCAGGGATAGAAAATGATTGATCAGAGCCTGTTAAAGCCCAGCTTGACAGTAGGGACTGGGCTATACCCAGGAAGGAGGAGGAAGGGGAGGGAAAACAAAAAAGACCACAAGATGCAGAGATGGGAATGGAATCCATCACAGGACCACAGACAGTGAGGGCTATGTTTTTATCCCTCTACAGTGACTTGCTGTATGACCTTGTCCAAACTCGTGCCCTTCAGGGCTTCAGTTTGTCCATCTGTTCAATAAATTAGTTGGTCTTAAATTGTAAGGATTTATTGGGCTAATGTATCTGAAATACCTAGAATGGTGTGCGGTACACAGTAAGAGATCAGAAAATATCAGCAATTAGAATGGGAACTCTGGACCTCGTGGGCCTTGCTGAGGCTGGGGGTTGGTCTCCATCCTGAAAAACACTCTCCCCAGCAAAAGTGCTCTGCTGTTCCAGCTAGATCTCCTCCTCTAGGGTCTATAGCGGCTCTGTCTGCTCGCCCCTCCTCCTGCTCAGTCTCCCATTTCTTCTCCCACTTAACAAACAGCTTCACTTAAAAAGCCATCTGGGAGGATGGATGGCACAAGGCACATTTTGCAGCATACGTTTTCAGGGAGAAGAGCCAAGAAATTAAAGTCACAGGACTTATGGTTCCAATCGCATTAGGCCTCATAACTCTGACTGTTGGAGAATTATATTCTGTATTATAAATTAATTCCTTGCCCCCACCACCCACTGTTCCGGGCTTTGTTCTCATTTTTCTTTTGAGCAGGTCCTCAATCCCCCTTAACTCAGGATAAACGCCCGTATCTTTCATCAGGGATGAGCTGCATCTGGGGCTTTCCTAACTCGAGACTCTCCACTCTTGTGCAATTGCTGTCCTATCTTGGACAGCTGCTCCCCTCACCCTCCTGCGTGTCCTGGGCAAAGGTATGTCTTCCTCAGGGTCTCCCAGGGCATATTCGGGGGCAATGAGTGGATGCTATATGAAGGAAAGATATATCCAAACCTGGGATGGGTGCGTGGCCCTGGGAAGGGGTAAAGAGCTCCCTGTCACTGGAAATGTGCGCAGAGGATGGGTAAACAATCAGCAGAGATGCTTAACAGGAGGCAAAATAGCAGACTGGCTGAGAGCATGGGTTTTGGAGGCAGAGAGATCTGGGCCAAGCAATGGCGGTGCCACTTACAAGGTGTCTGACCTTCAGTAACAGACTCGCACTCTCGGAGCCTCAGTTTCTTCATCTGGAAAATTAGGCAAAATTATAGCTCCTATTCCACTGGGTTGGCATGGGAACTAAATGACATAATGGTGCAAAGCACCGAGAGTGTTTATTATTGTTCCCAGAGGAGTGGGCTGGGCTAGGTTGTGATACCCTTGAACAATTTAAGATTCAAAAGTGCTGTAGTTTTAAAAACTGAAGATTCTAAGATACAAAGATTCAATTATCCTAAGATTATAAGACTCCTTAGGATCTAACACTTTAAGATACGATTTTTTAAAGTCTACTTGGCTAAGGCTTATTAATAATCTGAGGCTGTGTGACTAAAAGAATCATGCTCTGAACTCCTGTCCCATCGGCAGTGCTTGTCCCAGCCCTGAGCTGTCTGATGGACCTGGAGTATTTATCTCTATCCCTCTCCCTACTTACAATCTTCCATCTTTATTCCCACCAGCCCTTGCTATTCCACTGGAGTCCTCTTTTCCTAAATCTAGCCTGATCCCCTGTACTCTTTGTCGACATACCAGACCCCTCAGTGTTCCTGAACCTTCTTCTGTCCCTACCCTTCTCTTGCACCAAATCCAATATTTGCCTGTTAAAAATCTCACCGTCAAGGTCAGGGTCAAAAGTAGGTTTTCCCTGAGGCTTCCTTTCACCCACCAGCTGAACTTAATGTCTTTCTGCTCAGTGTTTCCAGCACACTTTGTCTAAATCCCTGATACAGCTACCACCACGGACTGACTCATTATTATTGGGGAGGGAATGTCCACCCTTCGCCCCATGGCAGACCTACTTCTGTTGGCCTTCCAAGACCCCTCCACACTCCCCAGGGAAGAATAAATTGTGGATCTGGTTGGTCAGTGGCAGGACACTGATGGGGCCAGGCTCACTAGCGGGCAGTGTCTACATGGAAGGTGATGGGCTGGACCAGCTCTCTCCCCACACGTCTTCTCCTCCACTGCCTGCAGCAAGGGGACAAGTCAGCTCTGAAGATCCAGTCATGATGAGGTCAGGGTGGGAGGAAGCAGGAAGTCCCACTCTAGCCTCGCTTTGACCTCCAGACTACATCAGCTATGGTGGTTCAGGAAAAGAGAAGCCACTCTAGAGATTTAAACCAAGGAACTCAATGTGTGGAATTGATTCCACAGGTGATGGAAGAGTTGAAGAGCCACAGAGGAGATGATGAGGATACCCAGAACATAGCAGTAACAGCAAGCAGATAGCAGCCTTAGCTGCAAGGACGAAGAGAGGAGGGGACATCACCAGACCCCAGAAGTTGGGATTATCAGGCGGGAGCCAGAGTTGTGGCAGAAACCACCCAGTGAGCACCATAACGGTGGGGGAGGGACTGCACAATGGGAGCTGGAATCACAAAGGAGATGCGGCTGCTACTGAAAATGCCACCTGAAGCATAGAGAGAGGGAGCAAGATACCCTGATTTCTCCCCTCCTCCCATCTCCCGCCTATCAGGAGGCCTGAGAGCCAAGGAGGCTGGGAAAGTAGCTCGCTCAGATGCAGAGTAGGGCAGGGAATGAATCTGAGAGCAAATAGGCCATTGATGGACATGAGACTTGAGCTGGGGTCTCCAATCCATCCTCTACCAGAGACTTCCAAAGTGTGGGGTGACAGACACACACAGGTATGTACGTAGCTATTAGTAATACTTTTAATCAGTTAAGGTTCAATCAGAGCAGCAGAAAGACTAAGTGATACAGAAAATGGTTCTTTGTTTGTTTTGAGGGGATGGACTTTATGCAATGGCGGAGCTGGTGGTGCAGTCTGTGAAGCTGTTGCCTCTCCATCTAGTGCTGAGCCCCACATGGATGCATGTCAGCTGGATGAGAAATCAAAGAGGAAAGCTGGATCCAGATAGGAATGAGGGCAAATGGAAAGCCCCTCTCCTCCGAGGATGGAATAGAGCTGTCAGGCTGGGATCCCCAGGGGCACTTTGGAATCCTTGTGCGCCCCTTACCACCTCCATCCTCAATGCCGTATGTGACTTGCAGGAGAAGCCAGCACCTTTCACCCCAGAACTCTGTGTACACTAGGTTCAGGGCTGGGAGACACTGACTGAGGAGTTCTGGGGGAGCATGAAGAACTGCACATCCAGGTGGTGCCCTGTCAGATGGGGAGCCAGCAAATGGAGACTGCTTGGAGCCTGTTGCCCTGCACTCACCTGCAGAGGGTAAGCTGCGGGCTGCGACTTCTCTCCTGCCTCTCAAAGTGTTTGCACGATGTCCCTCATGGCCAGTGTTAACTCAGAGCCATGCGGGAAGAGGATTCTGGGAACCGTGGTGCCTGCTCAGCTAAGTTGACACAGCTTAACCCTACTACAGGGTTGCTCCTTGGCCTCCACTCTGCAACTGCTCCTTTGGGTGTAGCTCCTTCCCTGAGACACCTTGAGGGAGAGGGAAGGGATAGGATCTCCAGTTGCCAGGTTGAATCCAGGCATTCCTGAGACCCAGGCTTTAAAACCGTCTAAAACAATTGGTCTCAGTTGTGGGGCAGGATTGGAATCATCTATGAAGTGCCTTGGTATCACCCCCCCACAAAAAAAAAAAAAAAAAAGTGCTGTCAAGTCGATTCTGACTCATAATGACCCCATGTGTTGCAGAGTAGATCTGCTCCATTGGGTTTTCTTGGCTATAATCTTTATGGAAGCAGATCTCCAGCCCTTTCTTCCATGGTGCCACTGGATGTGTTCAAACTACCAATCCTGTAGGTTAGTAGTTGAGCACAAACCATTTGCACCACCTCTGGTATCACTCAGGGCTAATTAAATCAAAGCCTGGTGGTTTGTATGGTTTAGAAGCATCCAGATAATTCTAACAAACATCCAGGAGTGAGAACCACTGGTCAAATGGTACCCACATCTCACCCAGACCTGCTAGTGGTTTAGACTGTCTGAGGGTCTGTGAGGATCTCACTCCAGAAAATGAGGGAAGATCAAGTGCAGCCACATGGCTGTGTAGCAAATCTGTTTTAAGAAGGCAAAAGTCAATATGAACTTCTCAGTAACTACAGAGCATGAATGTGTGTGTTTCTAAGGCTGCTGCACATCTTTTGCTGTAATAAGAAAAATGGAAACAGATGGACTAGGAAGAAGTAAAACTCAGTGTCTGCTGTGACAGCCTTGGAGGCCAGGCCCGTTCTGAGAACAGGACAGGAGTAAAACATCCTGAGAAGCTGAAAGTCTGGGCAGGCGATGGTGGGGTGCAGCCAAAGGCAAGTTTGGGTTCATGAGGTGCTTAAAGATCCCACGTAGTGCCTCGGCTTCCTCTCAACAGACACCCACATTGGGGCTAGGAACAGCTGGTGTCCATTTGAGGGTGACTGCCCTGGCACCCATGACCTACCACAGCCAGCCCCATGGTGGACAGCTGGGATCTGAGGCTGGCAGAGCAGGGGGCACAGGCACTGGTTCACTGCCCATGTTCCTCTACACCCACAGCACCCCCAAAATGGGCCCTGCCTCCAGTGCAGTGATTGGTGCGGGCTGGCCTGGCACCGGGGCAGTTTAAAGCTCCTCAGGTGTTTCTAATACCCGGCCAGGTGAGGACATGGCACTACAGCCAGGGTTTGGGGTGTGTAATTTGAGAGGCTCACTTGGGTGGTGGGTGGGTGGGGGTCACTGGTGTGTCACCCTCCCCTCCACCCCTCTGTGCCTCCGCTAGCTCAGGGGTCTGTGTTAGGAACTCATTGTTCAATCCACCCCCTACCTCTACTGGACTAAGAAATATAAACTCATAAAAAGGAACTTGTTCACTCACTGGCTCATAGAACTGAAAGTCTAGAGGTAGAAGAGGCTTCAGTTGCAGCTGGATCCAGGTACATGAGTGATGTCAGGAGCACTCAGTCTTTCTGTTTCCTGCACTGGCTTCCTTCGAAGCTGGCAGCCTCAGCCACGTGGGAAGAGGCCCCCAGAGCCAGGACTGAGCTTCCTTGTGCTGTGAAGACCAGCAGGGCGGCTGGTCAATGTCAATGGCAAGTTGGCCATCCCGGGGCAGCCTGCTTGGGAGGCAGGTGGGAAATGGCCAAGGTCCTGAGAGGCTTCATCAGCGTCCTGGGGCTTTGGATATATCACAGAGAGGCATCCGCAGAGAAGTCAGGACTGATGCTGCGGTACTGTGAGGGCACTGCCCAGGACCTCAGACCTCCCTTCCGGAAAATGAGCAGATTGAGCCAAAGGCCTCTAGGAGCCTTTACAAGCTCAGGTCCTGGTTCCTCCTGGACCTACCCCCAGAGGCCTCAGTTTGCAGCCCAGCAGCCAAGTCTTAAAACCCAAAGATGCTGAGCGGAGCCTTTCTCTTTTCACCCCCGCTGGCAGCGCCTGTATGTGGCAGATGAAGATTGTTCCAGAAGGTGTCTGAGTGGTCTGTTGAGGGTGCGGGGAACAAGGCGGGAGCTTACTGAAGTGGAGAGGGGTCACTTCTACCTGCCCAGGGGACAGTGATGGAACAGAGGAGCCTGACTCTGGATGCTGGAGCCTGGCCGAAGCCACCCTGTTCCCATGGTAACCAGAGCTGTCTGCTGGGGCTGTGCCCCACCCCCACCTGACTCTTGCCACTGGGAAGGTGCAGCTAGGCTGGACTTCCCCACCCAGGACACGTGCCTGTGTCACTGACGGGAGGTGGATGTCAGCCGGCTGTGAAATCCACTACCAGGTGAGGTGTCAGGGCTGATCAGAAATCAAGCATCCTCGGCCCGCTTGTTTCATTTGTGTTTGCTTGTTTTCAAATGAGTGGGTTTAATTCCAGGTGCTACAGAATTCAGGGTATAACAAAGACGGAAGAGCAGGCTCTGGCAGGACTCTGGACTGGCTTTACGTTGCCCCAGCTCAGGTAGGAATGGCGGAGTGAGGAGAACTCAAGAGAAAATGAACCTTTGCATGATTTTTTTCCCGTCTTCTCCTTCTGCTTCTCCTCCTCCCCCTTCTTCTTTTTTAAACAAAAATGTGTTCTTCTTAAATGTACTACAGGCTTCAAGACAACACTTCATTCTAGCTACATTTGGCAACAGATGTTATAGCAGGGAATCCAGGTGTTTAAACAGGAATGGAGACAAGGGTCACCATCCCCTCAGGCACAAAGAACAGCTTGCTTTTTGCTAGATTTCCTCATTCCATCTGTGGCCAGGAGGCCCTTCCCCGAGGCCTTCGCTTTTAGCTTCTGAGTTTCTTCTGCTTCTCTTTTTGTTTCTGCTTGAAAGCCTTATCTTCTGTCTCCATTTCCTTGGCCTGCTTCTCAAGCTATTTCAAGGGCTCCTTCCCACCTTGGCGGGCAGACATGGAGCTTACTGCCCCTTCCCCAGATCCCTGGCCCTCGCTGATTTTTGATAAAAATCAGGGAGACTTTAGGACAGGGGGCAAATCTTTCTGTGTTTTCTTAGCCTGTGAGGTCGAATGAACCATTCTCTTCCAAGATGTCAGAGCAGGGCTTGGGGGCCCAGAATGAGGCATGTGCACCAGGTGGGATGGGCTCCAGGGCCCGGGCCTGTATAACTCCCCAGGAGGGAGTCCTGCCATCAGATGCAGCAGCTGGCCAAGGCCTGGCTCCTCCCTGTGCTCACCCCTGCTTCTGCTCTTATGGCCGACCTTTCTCTGGCTCCTCCCCTACTTCCTACTGTTGAGCCTTCCTGGGGTGTCTCTGACAGAGGCTGGGTGTCTAAGAGGACTTAGGCTTTAGAGGCAGCTGACTTGGGTTCGAATCCTAGCACAAGCCTCTTCCCTCACCTTCTGAGCCTTGGTTGCCTCCCCTGTAAGGTGGGAATGATGAGACCCACACTGCAGGTGGCCACGAGGCCTGATGGGCACAGTGTGGAAAGCACGGCAAGTGCATCATGAGGGGCAGGACAGCATGGGGCCCAGGTCCAGGCTCCAGGCCAGACTGCTGGGTCCCCCCGGCCCAACACTCAGTTGCTGGTGGCCTCTGCAACCCAGCTCCACCCCTCCGCATTTGTGTGATCGTGAACCAGTCACCTCTCTGTTCCCTCACTTGTGAGATGGGGGCAGTGACAACACCCGCGTCAGAGGGACTGTGAGAATTACAGGAGGCAGAGTGCTCGGCATGGCCGGGTGTGCGGTTAGCACCTGCTGTGTAGGCCAGTTATGCTGCGGAAGCCATAAGGAGACCCACCCCCAGAGAACACACACACATGCCTGGGACATTCTGATGGGAGCAGAAGGTCTGGTTTGGAGGTCATAGGGTTTAACACACATCACAAAGGGATCAGAAAATACTCAGCTGGGGTGTAGGTCTCTCCACTGCCCACCGTGGCCCCCATCTGAGAGCCAGGCAGACTCCAGGCTTTGGTTCTCAGGCCTGAGCCAGGTGTCATGCCCCTGCTCTCTGCCCTCCGCTCAAAGCCTGGAGACGCTCTGCATTTGCAAGGTCTCCCAGCCATCAAAGGGGCACAAGGCCTGGGAGAGGCAGTGCCTGCAGTGACCAATGACGATAATCAGCACAGTGGTAAGAGCAGCTGCCCCGGGACTCCCACAAAGCCCTGTGCCCTGTGCCAAGAGCTTGCCATGCACCCCGCAGCACTCTTAGCATCCCTGTGTTACAGATGAGGAAGCGGGTTCAGAAAGGGCCATGGTTCTCTCTATGATACACAGGGAGGGGCAGAGGCAGGGACCACCCTGTCCACCGTGAAGCTCAACCTTCAGGAACAACCGATGAAGCCCCTGCTCACAGTGTGGTCCTGGACACAGCAACCCCCCACCCCTACCTGGGCTGATGCCGGGCTAGGCGAGGGATATGTCTTCCCCCACAACTCCCTCTCCTCTGGCTACTGTCTCCTCTCCGTGGGGGTCAGCTCTCCTGGCCCGGCCAGCTCTGAGACAAGTGTTGGAAGAATGTCTGTACTGAGAGCTGTTGACACGGGCACCTGTTAGCCACAGGGCAGGGCCCCTCCGAAAGCCAAGGACGCACACTATAGAAAATAAAACATGCTGCAGCCCTTGGACTGAAAAGGAACCAGAAAGGAAGGTAGGGAAGGGGATGTCGGGCTATTCCCTTCTCAGTGGCGGGGCCTTGAGAGCAGGGCCCATCTTGCTGAGGACGGATGAGCCGTCAGGCTGGTGGGATTTTAGAGCCACCTGGGAATCCCTCCCCGCTCCCAAATCCGTCCTATTTGGACTCATGATAGGGCACAGCTGCAAGTGGGTGGATCAGGGGAAAGGGACTCGCTGTGGTCCAGCCACTGTACTTGGGGCTCAGTCACAGACTACCAGCCCCATAGAACCCACTCTCGGCCTTCGTCCTGTCTGACCCCTTCTGGTGACACGGTTCCCCATACACAGGGTCTTGGGTTTCCCTCTCTTGTTTGGTGGCTGTGCAAGACCCACTCTGCCCTGCTCCAACCTGACCCTGACTCCGGGACACACCACAGCCGTGTCATGGGTCAGACCTCCGCTGCCCTGGCTTGTTACCCACCCACGTCCAGCGCCACTTAGACTTCTCCCATCCCCCTGCAGAAAGCACACAGTGCTACCGTTTGCCATCGACTTTTCTAGTCCCCTTTTCTAGTTAGACCCATCCTGTGGGCTATCCTGCACCTGTGGTATATGCCCAATGTTCACAGGTTCCTCCAGTGAGACCCATTTAAATTTGAGCCCCTGTGTCCCCTTGAGTCTGCTCTGGTCTCCCAACATCAGCAGTTCAGGCACTTGCCCTTGACACTTCCCAGCTAGCTGCTCCACCCCCGCAGCTAAGCAGGCACCAAGACCTCCTGGAGTCTCCATGTCCCATCTCTTTCTAGTCTCTCCATTGCCACTGCCCTGGCCCAGACCCCGTCAGTGTACACCTGAGGGGCAGCACAGCCTCCTCTCTCCTTCAGTTTGGGCACAAACTCTTCCTGAATCAGACCCTGCCACTTCCCTCCTCAAAAGTCTGAGATGGCTTCCCTCTGCTCAGAGGCTAAAACCCAAGCTCCTCGGTACAACTTTTAAAGCTGTTTGTTCGTTCATTCATTCATTTGACAAATGTTTATTCGATCACTATATGTCTGAGATGTCATTCTAGGTGCTGGTGATATATCAGTGAGCACAAATCCCTTTCATCATAGAATTCAATTTCTAGTTGGGGGAGACAGACAATAAAGAGGTGAGATACACACACTGTGTAATCTAGTAAAATGCTAACAAGAGGAATACAGCAGCAAACCAGGATAGGAATCAGTGGAAGAGCTCAGTTGCAGAGACCATGGTTGGGGAAGCCTCAGGGAGAAGGGGACATTTGAGCAGAGTCCTAAAGGACATGGAGGGAATCATGTGGGTATCTGAGAAGGCAAGGAAACAGCAAGTGCAAAGGCCCTGAGATGGGAGTGAGCCCAGTGTATTTGAAGATCAGCAACAAAGCCTCTTCCCTCTCAGTCTGTCCCCAGACTTCTTCTTTTGTCCCCTCTACCAACCCTACTCTACAGCCATCTCCCATCATCTGGAATATGCCAGACTTCACTCCTCTGTGACCTGTGCTGTTTCCTCTGCAGAGATGCTTATCCGCATGTTCATCGGAGAGCCTACTGCTGCTCGTTCTTCAAGTGTCAGGACAATAGTGGCCTCCTCAGGAAGCCCTCCCTGAACATTCCTTCACCCTCACCCAGGCAGAGCAAGTAACCCACTGCTTCCTCTGTGAGTCAGGCCTTAGAATTTCCAGTCATTGCTGTTCCTCAGACTTCCCAAGTATGTTTCCACCGCAGGGCCTTTGCACTTGCTCTTCTCTATGTCCAGAAGCCCCAGACATTTACATAACTCACACCCTCACTTCTTTCAGGTCTCACCTCAACTGTCACATTCTCAAATAGGTCTCCCCAGGCCTACTCCCATCAAATAACATTCCATCTCTCTCCATCCCTTCCCAAACTTTCTCTTTTTTCATAGCACATACTCTGACCTGACAGAAGATTACAGACTTTGCTTGTTTATCATCTGTCTCCTCACTAGACTGTGGGCTCCATGGAGGCAGGGATGCCTGTTGTCTGTTTTGTTCACAGCTGTACCCCAGTGCCCAGGACAGTGCCCGGCACATAGTAGGTGATCCTTATATGTGTTTAATGATGCATGAATGCATGAATAAATGGACGGGTAGCATTAATCACATTGTGCTGTAATCACCAGTTTTCATGCCTGCCTCCCCAGGCATGTGCGTGTGCGTGCACACACACGCG
>NW_004443951.1:27929864-27941835 GCF_000243295.1 Trichechus manatus latirostris | reverse complement strand
CCTGCTCATAGTCTTGCCATGTGCCATTTTCTCTCTTCTAAAAGCCCTGAGCAGAGCGGATGCTAGTCATTTGAGGGGGATGTTCAGATTCCAAAAATTGAAAGTTGATAAACAAATAGAACAAATCCAATGAAACCAACAGACACCACCCCTCCCCTGGAGGAGAAGCATACGGAGCAGAGGAAACAGCATGGGGCTGAGGGAGGTATGGGGTAGTTTTGTTCCTGGAGGGAGGTGGTTAGGGGGAGACAGGATTTTGGCTGATGGACAGGGCGAATCTCTGTTGCACGCATCTCTGGTCTCTGCTCCAGGTGCCTGCAAGGGTGTTTGGATGTGAAACAAACCTCACCCAGGCTGCCCTGAGAGTCCGGAGCAGACAGGAGAGGGAGCCGAGCCCAGGCCTGGGGTGGCCCTCAATATGCTGACAGTCAGCAAGGTGGGAGGACAAGGGGGACCAGGAGACACCCAACAGCCACCCCAAGTCCTCCTCCAGTCAGGACCCACCATGGTCTCCCCTGGGCCCCTTGGGATAGCTAGGGGCTTTTCAGCCTCTCAGCCCATAACTGGGAGCATGAAGAGACCACTCTTCATCCTGCTCCTTCTCCACTACTTCACCCTCTCTCCCAGGAGGGCACATGCTCCAGCCCATAAATGCCCTCTGTCCATGGATGATGTCACACATAGTCTGCATCCTGGGCTTCCGTGTGCCTCCCTGGATGCCCCTCCTGTTGCTTTACCTGGAGGTAACACAAGAGTTGCGTCCTCCACGCCCACGCCAGCCTCTTGCTCCTTCGCCTTCAAGGCTGCTCCTCATCTAGCCTCTCCACTCAGGAATTGGCACCTCCATCTACCCAGCTCCTCAGCCACAAGCCTGGGGGTCATCTACATAAACCCTTCACCCCCACACCCACCCATCACCAAGGTGGGTCATTTCTACCTCCAAAATACCTCTGGGATCCACCCACTGCTCTCCCTACCGCAACCACTGTGTAGTCCAAGCCGCCATCAGCTCCTGCCTGAATGCCCCCCTCCTCCTCGTCCCCGAGACGCTGTTTCCGCTCTGGTCTCCACAGAGGGGCTGGGAGTTGTTGTAAAGAACTAATCACATCAGCCACCCCCTGCTTAAAACCCTCCAATGCTGTGGAGGAACTTGAGGAAACCCAGCCCCAATGACCAAAGCCCAAGAGGCCCCATGGTATCTGGCTGCTACCTCCACCCTCTTCATGCTTTCTCCTCACCACACACTCCCCCCTAGTCCCTTCATTAGTTCCTTCAACATACTCTTCCCCACCCCAGGGCCTTTGCACATGCTGTTCCTACTTCCTAGATCGGTCTGCTTGCCCTCTCCCCACTCTTCAGGTAACCAGCTCCTTCAAGTCTCAACTGAAACATCAGCTCCTAAGACACCCACATCTTAGTTAGTCTCCCTCATTATCCTCTCACATGGCTCCTGTACGTAACATACTTGGCCCCATCCCGAGGTGTAATTGTACTCATTTGTATGACTTTTCCTTGAAGAGCCATGTCCCCCGCCTGACTGTGAGCCAGAAGGGCAGCACCTTGTTTGACATGTTCACTTCTCACTGCTGGGCTCCTTGGTGCTCACCAAATGGCCTGAATGAATACTCAGAACCACAAAAATGAGGAGGGAATAAAGAATAAAACAGCCCATGTCCCTTTAACTAGAACAGAAATAACAGAGTGTTGTTAATTGTTTTAATTTGGGGGATGTTGGTTTTCATTTTATTTTATCTTTTAATAACTAGCACTGAATAATCAGCTGGTAATTATAGCTTCCATCTCTGGTTTGTGCCTCCTCGACTCTGGCTCAGGATGGGAGCCGTTTCACATTTAATCAGTATTTGAGCTGGAATGCTTTCCGGAGAGCGGGCTCGTGTCGGGGTGTAGAGTTTAATTCTCACTGATGTTAATTAGAATAGGAAAACAACCTGAGCTCAGAGCAGGCTGCCATGGGGCTCCCAGTGCCCAGCATGAGAGGCTGGACCCCACTTGTCTCATCCCTGTGCAAGCCAGTGAACCTTTTGAACCTCCCAGCCTGCCCAAGGGAAAGCAGAAACAACTGGCCCTTTTGGGCCTAGGCTGCCTCTGCCAAGCCTGCCTGGGAGGCAGGACATCTACTGATGGTCAGAGAAGGAATCAGCCACCCCCACCTGCAAGCCCTCTTCAGGAGCTTCCTGGAAGGATCCAGGTGATGGGGCAGCAGGAGGAATTATAGTTTCAGGTTAGGGCATTTCTAGACTGTCAGCCCCTTCTCCTCTTCAGAGGGGACAGGATCTTTCCTTAATCAACTACTAGATGCCCCTCTCTCTGCTGTCTCCTGCCTTCTTGGGTCAGCTCCCTCCAGCCCCCTCCTACTTAGAGAGAGTGAGAGAGAGAGAGAGAGGAAGAAGAAGAAAAAGGGGAGGGGGAGACAGAGGAGGAAAAGGGGAAGAGGAAGGAGAAATAGATGGAGGGAGTGGGGAAGGAGGACCCTGACCTGCTGGATAACCACCACACATACACTTTCTACCCTCTCGGAGCATCAGCATTCTCTCTTTCATGAAATGTGTGACTTCCAGATTAAGTGTGAACTCTAGAACAAACGGCAAGGTCTCGTTTTCCTTACCCTATATCCTCAGCACTGATCACAGTACCCAACACATAGTAGGTGTTTATTAAATGAATGAAAGGACAAAGAGAGCAAAACAATGACAGGCAGCAAGGAGAGGATATTTTGGGGTCAGGTCAACACCAGTGCCCACAGCATGTTTAAGGGTGAGTTATGCAAACATTGAGACATTTCTCAAAGTGACTTCAGGAGACGAGCTGTCATCACACTTGCTGAAATCAAAGACTTTAGTCAATGCTTAAGCATCTTAAGTATATGTTCCACATGATTGAACGCAAATAACACAGAATTTGGAACATGGAACATTTCACAGGAGAGCTGAGCTGGGAAGAGCCATGGAGAAGCTCATCTTTCCAGTTTTGATTTGCCACGCTAATCAGGGTTTCTCAGAAGAAATGGGCACAATAGTAGTGAGTGTTTATTGAGTGCTCACTGTTAATGTGTGTCTGCACCCAGGATCAGATACATATTAACCCATTTTATCTTCATCAGCCCTGCAAGGGCAATAAGCACTATTTTACAGATGGGGAGGCTGAGGCACAGGGAGGGATGGTCACTTGCCCAAAGCCTCTCAGCTGGTGCATGTGGTTGAAACTGGGGCTCCAGAGTGACTCTGGCCTGGTTTAAACATCAACCTGGTACTCTGAGTCTCTCTAAGTGCCACATATCTCATCTGGAAATGGGGTAATTGGAGCATACCTTGGCGGGATTCTTGTGAGGACTGATGGAGATGGTGTTTGGCAAGGACTTAGCATCATTCCTGGAAAACAGTAGGTGCTCAATAAATGGTGGAGCCCATCTTCATTCAGGTACAGACCTTGTGGTGGTCCATAGAGATGATGAGGCTTCCTGCTGGCGCCAGGCAGGAGCCATACCATTAGGGCTTGATGAACTCCTACCTCACTGCGTTCAAGGTCCCACTACAGAGTTAAAGACGCTGGCCCAGAATCAGGAAGGCAAGAACTCACGGCAGAGCAGAGGTGAGAGATTCATCCTCCCATTAGTGGACCAAGGATCCTTCTCCACCCCATGGATAAGGGTTCAAAGATTTTCTTTTAATAATAAGTTTCAAACATTGTTCAAGGGAAGAGCAGGAACCATGACCCCTGTTACGGATTGAACTCTAAGCTCCCAAAATATGTGTTGGAATCCTAACCCCTATACCTGTGGATGTAATTCCATTTGGGAATAGGGTTTTCCTTGTTATGTTAATGAGGACATGTCAGTGTAGCATGTGTCCCAAACCTAATCGCTTCCGAGTTATAAAAAGAGCAGATAGACACAGAACAGAGTGCAAATGGGGGTGGGGGAGATAGATGCCAAGTGAAGACAGATTGTCAAGGAATGAGGAACACCAGGGCTCCAGAAGTAGGAAGAGACAGGGATCTTTCCCCAGAATCGACAGAGAGAGAGAGCCTTCCCCTATAGCTGGTGCCCTGAATTTAGACTTCTAGCCTCTGAAACTGTGAGAAAATAAGTTTCTGTTCTTTAAAGCCACCCACACAGCCGCACAAGGAAACTAAGACAATCCTAAACAGCCCACAGGACTTGGTGCTCACCTGCTTGTCCTTCTAAAGACTATCTCTCTGAAGGGGTGGGGCTGAAGGCTGGGGCATGACTGCCAGCCTCTCTGCAGCAGAACCGTGGCCAGGTGAAAGGCAGGAGGTGCTTTGAAGGAAGAGGAAGCAACTTATGCAAAGACCAGGAAAGAGAGCGAGCAAGACATGTTTGTTTGTGGGGCAGCATGGGGGTCAGTGTGGTCAGGCAGGTGGTGGGGGCAGGGTGACCACTGAGGGAGAAGATGAGGAGGCAGCAGGCTAGACTCTGAGGGGTCTTGGGCACCCCAGGGGGGAGTTTGTCCCTGACCCTCATTGCATTGCGGAGCCTTGAGGGACAGGAAGCCCTTGGGAGACCTGGTAGGATATGCATTTCAGAAAGATCATGATGCTGCTGCTGTGTGGAGGGTCATCTGGAGGGGCAGACGGGGAGCCAGGACCAGTTTGAAGACAGGAGATATTGCATTAATCAAGGCTGGGCATGATAATTCCCTGGACCAAGGAGGGAACTCTGAGATGGAGAGAAGGGCTCTGTTGAGGAAACAATTAGGAGGATACTGATGAGAAAGGATTTAGATATCATTAGATGTGGGTGTGAGAGGAGGTAGCAGGGGATGTGATGTCCAGATCTCTGGCCTGGGTGGATGGATGTGAGGCCCTTTGGAGGCCCCTTAACTGTACCCATCATTCATCTCTCAAAACGGCCCCATCTGGGTGTCAGGGAACTAGGATATGTTTGGGCTGATTCTCATTAGTCTCAGGGTGGCCTCCTAAAGTACCAGCAGGTCCCCCTAAAGAATTATGGGATGGGCAATGGCCACGGCCGCCTGGAAACTGCTTAGAGGCCTGGGGCTCCCTCCTTCCTTTCTCCCACACACTACAAAGAAAAACATTCCATGCTAGAAAGAAAAACATTCCTTTGAAAAGGAAAGTTTGGCTTGAAGTAAACAGATTAGTAATGGTTATGTGCTAGCACTTTATTAATTACGTGCCCTAAATACATTTAAACCTAGGCATTTAATTTAGATTTATAGGATAATTTAGATTTATAAGACTAGTTATTATGTATTAAGTACAGAAAATACCAATTGGTTTTCATAGGCAATATTTATTGAAGGATAAGAAGAAAAATATGTGAAGTTTAATTGTCCTTGAGTTTAGCTTGAGCGCTGACAGGGAAGCATAGGAGTGGAGCAGATACACCTCATCTCACAAGGCGTTCTTATCCCTGGTGGATTGTAATCTTGTCCTCCCCTTGCTGTTCATTTAAATAAAAACCAGACATCACACCATGAATGAGATACATACTTAACAACGATGGAAGATGCTGTCTGGGGCTGTGTCTATACCAGCTTGAAAGCTAGAGGACAAATTGGGGACAGGGAGGCATGGCGGAATGAGCACTGGATTGAGAGTCTGCAGCCCTGGATTCTAGTACTGGCTAGACACTGACTTGCCTCATGAG
Organism: Trichechus manatus latirostris; assembly: GCF_000243295.1. Taxonomy (NCBI): domain Eukaryota; kingdom Metazoa; phylum Chordata; class Mammalia; order Sirenia; family Trichechidae; genus Trichechus; species Trichechus manatus. Next base: position 27,936,185 of record NW_004443951.1, on the reverse strand, counting down.
CAAATCAGCTCACTACTTTGAGCAGATCTCAGAACTGGGAGAGGCTGAGGTGAGGTGGTCTGGATGTCTGTTCCAGCTCTGAGGTTTGATGGATCTGTAAATGTGGTCCCACCTCTGGATAGGGGCTGGTCACTCAGTTCTCACCAGCTGTTGGATGCCACGTCAGTGACTTCCCCAGTGTCGCTCTTCTACACACCCAGCCCAGCAGTCCTGGACCCACCACTTTCGTGATTCTGAAGGGGCCAAACTGTCTGACCGGGGTGACCCTGTGGGCCTGTGTTGGGCAGGCCTCGTCCCAAGTGGGGTCAGTTCCAAGGCACAGGGCAGCGTGGATCAAAGAGAAATGAGAACAGTGAAGGCCAGGCTGGCTCTGTGATGGGGATGTTCATGGTCTGGTTAGTGAAATAAGATGCCCAACTGCCAGGAGCTGAATTTGGGTGAGCCCAGCCATGCCAGGGAGAACCGCTGGTAGGAGAGCTTTGATTGTCAGCCACTCCAGCCCTCTTCTTTTCCAGAGAGGACTTTCACAGGGTCCCACAGCCTGGTAGTGATCGACGGAGAGAACTGGGGTCTCTTGTCAGCTCTGCTGCTGGAAGGAGATTTGGCACACCACTTAATGGTGTAAGTCTTACTTCTGCCAGCAACAACCCTACCTAGGGTCTCTCCTGGGGCCTAGAACACTCACCAAAACCAACCCTTGACCCTTCTTTCCTTGGATTCAAGGAACTGGCTCTTCTGTTCCAGCCATTTTTCAGGATTCATGGACCTCAACAATCTGAGCAGGATGGGACAACAAAGAGGGCCTGGTCCCTGGGGTGGGAGCTTTGCCTCCCAGGGCTGTATCTATAATGATAACAAAAATAACAGTAGTCTTTTTTATTGCTCACTAAGAACCAAACACTTTAGATATATCACCTATTGTTGACAGCTCTTTTTAAAGGAGGGTGTTGTGACCCCCACCTGACTGATGAAGAAATCTCAGAGAGGTTAGGTGCTGTGCTCAAAGTCATACAGATACAAAGAGGCAGATCTGGGATGGAAACCCAGAGCTGCTTGACCCCAGACTCTTTCTCCTGCTCAGGCTGTCCTCCAAACTGATCTCCTGGCTATGCATCTTTTCCCCCTTTAACTCCTCCATTCTGGAGCCAGACCTTCCCTAAATACAAAGTGGACACCTACTCCAGAGCTTGCAGTGTCTGCCTGCTACCCCCAGAATAAAGTCTTACCTCCCCTCTTTGGGTGCTGAAGGCTCATTCCACTCTGGCTCTGACCCTTTCAACCTCCTCTCCTCCCTTCTTCCTTCCTCACCCCAACACCAAGCAAAAAACTTTTCCCTAAATACACCTTGGGTTTTCATAACTCTAGGCCTTTGTGTAAGCTATTTCCTTGCCTGGAAGCTGTTCTTGTCAAACGTAGTCTCTCCCTCCTCTGCGCTTGCAAAGGGGCTCAGTTCATACCACTCAGAGTTCTCATCTCACGTCCCTGCTTCACTCTCTGTCTCATCCTCTGGATCAGGGGTTGGCAAAAGTTCCTGTAAAGGATCGGATAATAAATATTTTAGGCTTTGGACCACGGTGTCTCTGTTGCTATTTCTCAACTCTGCCAGTGTAACTGTGTTCCAAAGAAATTTTATTTATGGACAATAAAACTTGAATTTAATATAATTTCCACATGTCACAAAATATTCTTATTTTGATTTTTACATTTTTTTTTTACAAATTTAAAAATTATTCTTAACTTGGAGGCCATGTAAAAACAGGTGACCAGCTGGGTTTGTCTTGTGGGCTGTAGTCTGCCAACCCATTCTCTAAATTGTAAGCTCCTTAAGGGCAGAAACTGTCTCGTGCATCTCTATCTATGGGGACTCAATAAGTACGTATTGAATGAATGAATGAATGAACTGAATATCTACCAGGTGCTAGGAACACAGCTACTGCTGCTGGAGAAGCCACCAGAAACAGAAGAACAGAAACAGAAGAACACAACTTCTCTTCAACCCCTGCCTTCCACTCTCTCGTTAGTGTCCCATTTGAAGAATCTTTTAGGAAACTTGATAGCAATGGAAATTGTAAAATATAGTTTTCAGGGGTCCAGCCCTTCATTATGAAGGAGAGGAGGGAAGGGTGGGAATGGAGCTGATAACAAATAGGAAAATGAGCAGCATAGCCCACCCCCTGACTGCTCAGCATCCATTCTCACCCTTCCACCCATATTCATGAGTAACACTGTATGATGTTTTGTGAGATATCAGAATGATCAAGGTGCCTCAGACTAGATTATGGCAGATTAAGAGAGCTGAGAATGTCCTGAGACAAGCTAAGGCATATTGCTATCCCTCTAGGCTAAAGTTAACTGCTTTTGGTGGTCATTGCAAATTAGATAAGAAGAAAGCATTCACCAGCTCAGTAAGGGCAAGCAGCACCAGAGGAAGGGTTTATTTTCAACTGTGCTAGAAGCAGTGTTGATTTAAACAGCAGCTCCAACTGGGTTCACTATGTGATTCATTTTATGACAATCCATGGTTATTTTCTAAGATATATCTGTTTTTTGCACAGGCCAAACAGCAGGTCAAATGGGATTGAGATATGAATGAACACCTTTGAGGTTTTTTTTTTATTATTATAGATCTTTAAGAAAGGGAATGTTAGTTCCCTCAGATAGAGAAGGGAACGCTACTTCTGAGGACAGAGGAAGCTTAGAGAGATGTAGAGGAGCAAGATATCAGATTCATCTGCATTCTTATGTCGATTCTCAGTGTTCTTCTACTTCTTTATCAATACTTTAATATTCACATACGAGAACTGATGAAACTGAATTCAACTTCCATCACAACTCTGGAATGCACATGAATGAATTCTGGATCTGATTTTCAGCTGTACCTAATTCCTATAATGTCTTTGTAGAAGATCTTCAGTTCAGTGACCACACTTTGAGCTAATAGTGCAAAGCCCTGAACTTGTGACTTTTTTTTTTTAATCTCTAAACTCTCCAGTACAGTCATAAGTCACCAACGCACTCCACATTCCTTGTAAATAGTCAGCAATATTATCATATGGTCAAATTAGCAGCAACTTGGTCTATTGGAGTCTTGCCTTCTATTGTTATTTTATCTCAGTTCATAACCGCAGGTGATAATTTAAGTAATTCTGACTCCCACTGCATCTCAGGTAGCACCAGAATCCCATTTTTCACTGGCAATGAAGTCATCATTGCAGTCAAACTTAAGCAAGTCAGACAACCAATTCCCAAATCTCATTCTTGATGGTTTGTTTCCTGGGATCACTCCAGGTGGTCAAGTGCTGTAACACTCAGGGTTTATTTAGAGAAATCACAATAGGAATTTCAAGTTTAGGAGATGTAATCCAGAGAACTGTCTACAACTGTCTTAAAAGAGCTGAAGGAGAAAAAGGACAAGGTGAGACAACACAGAGATCATAACTTCAGGAAGCTGCTACCACCCCTAGGGCTGGAAGAACTAGCAGGAGGAGGTGGTGCTAACAGAGCTCAACATTGCAGTTGTTCCTGATTCTGCCTGTGCTGCTGGTGTTGCAACCTCTGGGCCCAGTGCTCCCAGAGCCACTGAAGTCCACTGCAGCTGCAGGTGCCCACTGTTGCTGTTGCCAGGACCATCAAAGAAGCAGGGCCTTGTTTATTCTGGAAATGCCAGAACAAAAAGACAGAAAGATCAACCAATGGCACCTTCCAATTCCCTTCTAGAGCTTCCCATTGGCCAAAGCTAACAGCAAACCAGATGACTGGAGGTCTGGGGAATACAGATTGCAGAGGTCCAGAAGGAGAGCAAAAATGGAGTGAAGATAAACTGACAAATAGACAAATGATATGCACAGTGGTTCAGAGCTTGGGCTTTTGTAACAAAAGTAAATGTGTTTGATATCCGGCACTATCACTTACTAGCTGTGTGACCTAGGACAAGCACTTAACCTGAGTATCTATTTTCAAATTGGAGGTAATAACATAGATCTCATAGGTAAGCTGTGTAAAAGTGACTGGTACAGAGTCTGGCATATAATATGCCTCACAAAACAGAGGCTTCTGTTATTAGATTCACCGACACACTGTATTTTGCTCTATGACCTTGAAAAAGTGCCTCAGCTTCTCTGTGCTCTGTTCTCTCATGTGTTAAATGAACAAGGTTGGATTAGAGGCTCTCCAAGGTCCTTACAGCTTTGATGAGCTGTGTGGCTGTGAATCATCTCTTAAATGAAATGGACAGGTTGGTACTAGAAGGAAGAGTAGAAGAAGAATCTGATTGCTGGAAAGGAGCCCAGAGAAAGAAGCAAGTAGTGGTGAGTGATAGTCTGATCGTGTCTGAGTGTTCTGAGCTGCACACTTTGTTGGAGAGCATGTTCAAATGACAAACAGATCATACTTCAGTGCCTTTAATGTTTCTTATATCGCTTGGACAATGTCGCCCCTGGCAGTAGCAGCTGTGGTCTCTACTTGCTTTGATATGCTCACTCTTAATACTGCTCAGACAAGAAACTGCCTGAGACAACTTGTTCTGCAAGCTGTGGAAGGGAAGAAAAGCAGCTGCTTATTATATCCATCATGAAGATTAGGCATCAAAATTTTCAAGCTTTCCATGGACGTGAGTACCTGAGCCTTAAGAATCTTCCTGTTTGGATTGGAATCATGAGTTGAGACCTTCAGGACTCACGTTTAGGGGCTGGCTAAGTGCTTAGGAGATTAATGGTTAGGAATGTGGGGCTTTTGAGTCAAGCAAAATGAGGTCATTTATTAACTTCTCTGAGACTCGGTTTCTATATTAAATTGAAATAATATCTACAGTTTGTGTTCACTCAATATCCCTTCCATTCCCTTCTTTTGGTAACTAGACACCCCCCCCCCCAATCTTTAAGGAACTGTTCATCTCCCATTACATAGACCACACAATTGTGGTAGGATTACCAGTCCCAGGCCCTACCTTATCTCATTTGATATGAATAAAAGGCCCGATTGGAACAATCACAGTGCCCACTCCCAAGAGACGTGGTAGATCAAAGAAGTGAGCATGTGACTATCAGTTTCCTTTTCTGGGCTTATACAGCTTATGCAGCTTCCCCCTCTGGAGTCACCAAATGAGACGTAAGCAAATTTGGGGCTGTCCATGGTCCTGATCCACATTTTTCCTCCTCTTTCCTCCTAAAGAAATTCATTCAGCAGCAAAGGAAGAGAAAATGTCCCCCTCACAGAGAGAAGCCCAATAAGTAGAGAGTGAGAGAGATTGAGACCCAATGGTCTAATTGGAGTCATTGAATACAGCTCTGCCTAAACCTATTTGTCCCCATTTTCCCCAGTTTTATGAGCCACAAAATTTCATATCTGGTGAGACCAATTTGAGTTGGATCTCTGTAATTTTCAACCAGAAGACTTCCAGCTAGCACATCTACTTCTCTTGTATGTTTTCCAGATTAAATGAGATCATTTAAGGGCTTAGAACAGCTCATAGTACATGCTCAGTAAACATTTTATTTTACAATTGCCATATTTATAGTCATTTTTCTGTTGGTCTCATCCATCCACTGGATGTGAGTTTCTGTGACACATGAATTGGGTTCTGCTCACAGCGGGCACTTGACATCTGTTTGCCAAACTGATTGAGGCTCAAAAATACCTAGGATGAGAACATAAGGGCATTCTGGGAGAGATGACCAGTGTGAGCAAAGATGTGGTCATGGGCAATCAAAGACAGACTTACAGGCACTTGGGGCCATTGTCCCTTTGCATCCCTTCCCCCCGACACCTGACAGATTCCTACAGCCAGAACAAGCTCCAGCTTAGTTTGGAGACAAGAATGACCAGTTGTTCCAGTTGAGGGGGAGATCATCATTGCACTAATAATTTGTCATCTCCCACCTCTGGCTGGAGTGGCTTGGCCTGGCCTTCCCTGAGAGTCCTGTGGCTCATGCCAACGCATCTTCCTCACAGCTCTCACACCAGCCCCATCACAGGATACAGGCAGGTCTTTCCTTTAAATTATGGGATGGTCTCTGGGCTTGATGGCCACAGTCAGTGCGGGGCCCAGATTGAGTCATTCAACTCCTCCTCCTGCCTCATCTGGAAGAGGCTCAGAACTAGTTACTATTTGCAGCACTTCAGAATCAACCAGCTCACATTATAGAGGGGGAAACTGAGGCCCAGAGAGGTCACATAGAGAGGTAAGGGAAATAACATTAAGCTTAGTAGCTTTTTATTTATGTATTTATTTTATTGTACTTCAGGTGAAGGTTTACAGAACAAACAGTTTCTCATGAAACAGTAGTACACATATTGTTTTATGACATTGGTTAACAACCCCAC
>NW_004443951.1:27919260-27921464 GCF_000243295.1 Trichechus manatus latirostris | reverse complement strand
TGCTTCTGCCTGGAGCTCCATTTTGCCAGAAGCTAAGCTTAGTAGCTTTTCCAGTAAGCTATCTCTGTCCCAAGTCAGAATTTATCAACGTCTCCATTCAGTCATTTGATCATCCATTCACTTTTTTGTTGAGGAATAATTGAGCTTCTACTGAGAGCTAAACCCAAGTCTTGGTGAAAAGAAATGAAGAAGACAAAAAGCACCCTACCCTCCTGGGCCTCCAGGCTGGTCCTCTGGGCCCCGTTACTACCTGTGTCTCTCTTAGATTACCTGTCATTGTCTGATTTGGGCTGTGTTGAGGAAAGGCAGATTTATGTCTTCACTTTGCTGGAATCTCCTCATGGCTACACTGCCGTCATCCATTTCTATGTCCCCAGAGCCCAGCTCAGCTGTCAATAGCAGATGGTGAACAGTGAATTCAAAGGGGAGCAGGTTTTGGAGAGGGAGCAAGGAGTTTAGCATCAAGAATCCTGAGACTCAGTTTCCCCTTATCCTCAATCCCTTCAGAATCATTAAATTAAATGACATTATAAACCACCTGGGATCCAGTGGGAGTCACAGGACATCCAGCCATGACACTAATCATCCTGGACCCAGGTGCCTGTGGAGGTGTCTGTCTCCCCTCGCTTTGTTGAAAGCTCCTCATGCAAGAATGGGATCCAATATGTGCAGCATTTATTTCCAGATCAAGGCTTGGCATGGTAGGTGCTCAGGAAATGTCAGATGAACAGAACAGAAGGGGTGAGTGGGTGAGTGCTCATCTAGGTCCTCCTTCTTCTTCATGCACAGTTCAGGCCAGGCAGAGGCTACTGAAGAAAGATGAGGGGTCTGGACACGGTGATGTAACAAAGAAAATTTTATTTATTTTATTTGTGTCTTCAACCAGACAAAGAGGGCAGGAGTTATGTGAATCCTGTCACCTCCATGTCCCCTTTGCTGAGCACAATGCCTGACACATGCCAGGCATTTGTACCAGTAACTATTGCTATGTAACAAGCTGTCCCAAAACTCAGTGCTTAAAACAATAATTTCTTCTCATTCATGGATCCCAGTCTGGCTGGAGGTCAGCCATTATAAACTGGGCTTGAATGCATGGCTCTGCTTCAAGCTGTAGATCTGGTTGGGCTTGTGTATGCATTGGGCTCAGGCCTGCCATACATGTTGCTCATTGTCCTGGAACAAGTGGGCTGGCCAGGACTTGTCTTTCTCATGTTGATGGAAGGGATATAAGATGGCACATGGAAACGTGTGATGTATCCTAGGGCCTAGGCTCAGCCCTAAGGCAATGTCACATAATGAAGCAGGTAACATGGTCTTTCCCTTATAGTAAAAAGGCAAGGAAAGGCATTCTGTTTCTGGTTGGGAAAACTATAAAACCGCATGGTAAGGGCATGCAATCCATGGAGTCAGGGAGGCGTGAGGAACTTGGGTCAAGAATTTAATCTACCACAATCCTCAATAAATATTTGTTGAATATATGCAAGTGGCAGAGCTGGAACTCAAACCCAAGTCTATCTTAAACTCAGACACTAAGCAAACATCTGCCCTCTCTGGGACTCATTCTGTCCAGTGAGGAGGTGGAACTAGGTGCTTTGTAGGGCCCATTCCATGTTCTACACCGTAAGGTTCCATGTCCCTCAGTGACAAGGAGGCTGACGTTGCTCAGCGGTACCCACATCACTGATGGAAGAATCTACATCTGAGCCTGGTGACATCTTGGGCATGGTCTGCATGGACTTTTTTCTGACAGATCTGAGTCTGCATCCTGCAAGTCTTTTGATCACATCCGCAGCTACTGAACATTGTCCCCAGTGTGGACATTGTCCCTAATCACAGTACCCTGAGAGGTGGGTATTACCAAGCCCATTTGACAGATGAGCAAACTGAGGGTCAGAGAACTGAAGATAGTTGTTCAACGTCAAGAGCTAGAAAACAATCAGTCACTGGACTAGAACCCACATCATCTGACTCCAAAGCCAGAGCTTGTGTCAGCTCAACAGCCCCAGCCCATCAAAGCCTGGGCCATGTTCACTGCTTGAAACCCCTCACCCTGAATCAGGCTGCCCCCCAGTATCTTCTCCAGCCAGTGTCCCCCTTAACCCCACCATCATCAGCCTCTGCAGCCCTGGGCCAGCACTCGGTAGGCCTGCAATAAACACTGTTGGATGCATCCATGTCTGTTGGATCCACACACAGTGGTGGTG
>NW_004443951.1:27915720-27919160 GCF_000243295.1 Trichechus manatus latirostris | reverse complement strand
CAGTGGGAGCCCCGGGGCTGAGAAAGCCTCTTCAAGAAGAAGGAAATCTGCCTAAGCTCACCTCCTACTCTCTCCCTGAGAAGGGAAGAGTGAGGCTGCCCAGGAATGTCATTGCTCATTTCAAAGCGAACAATGAGGTTTTCTGGGGCTGTGTTCATTCTCTTAATGCATTCTTGGTGTGAAGAGAGCTGGGAGGAGAGTCCTTTCTGCGGGCCTCCAGCTCTGACTGTCCCTTAGAAGTCAGAGAGAGCCCCACTGCTCCAGCCACTTCCCTGCAGAACCTTCTGCTCCTATCCACATCCTCCTCACCCCAACTTGTCCCTTTCTTCTCTGAATCTCCCTCCTCCCATCTGAGTCCTTTGAAGATGTGGGCTCCCTCTTGCTCCTCTCATTTTGCCCTCTTTTCTCATCTCCTCCTCTTTCAGATCTATCTTGAGAACAATCTGGCTGCTGTACAGAGATAAAGAATTTTTCTGAGAACTGGCCAAGAAGAGGCACTAAAGAATCCCTGCCTTTCTTTCAACTAACTCCTCCCAGTGTGCTTTGCAAAACAATGGCTGGAAGGAGCCTGGAAATGTCTGGGTTCTAGACTGGCTCAGCTTCTCACCCTTTACTTTACAGTTGGGAAAACTGAGGAGAGAAATCATAAAAATAACTACTAACATCAGGGTTTCTTTACTCAGCTTCCAAAGGATTTCTCCACCCATAAAAACCAAACCAAACCTTCCAGTTGATTCTGGCTCATGGCACCCCATGTGTTACAGAGCAAAAGTGAGATCCATAAGGTTTTCTTGGCTCTAATCTTTATAGAAGCAGACAGCCAGGTACCACTGAGTGGATTCGAACAGCCAATCTTTAGGTTAGTAGTCGAATGCAGACAATTTGTGCCACCCAGGGACCATTCTCTGTCCATTAATACCTGATATTTCATGGGACCCTATGAGAGCCCTGTGAGGCTGGCTAGATGGGTCTTATTGTCATTCCAACCCATGGAGGCCCAAGGAGGGATATTAACTAGCTCACGGTCAAATAGAAAGCAAGAGGCAGAGCTGGGACAAGAGTGAGTTCCTCTAATTTTTCTGCCCTCACCCACACTTTTCACTGGACTAAATGGGTGGAGAAGAGATGGAAGCCAGTGAGGTCCTGGCCCTAGTCAGCTGACATTCTCCTTGTGTGACCTCTGCCCTGCCACAACCCCAGCCCTGGCCCACTGTGATAAGCTGCTCTTTCCATTCCTGATCTGAGCTGCTGAGAAAACTGTGTGTGTTGGGGACTGGCACCACCGCCTGGGCAGTTTTCTGCACACAGTAGGCCTGCAGCAAGCACTGCTAGATGCTTCAGTGTTGTATCTGCACCTGAGCTAGTGGGAACACATGGCTTGAGAAAGCCTTTTCAAGAAGAGTAAAATGCATCTAAACTCTCTTCCTACTCTTTCCCTCCCTCTGGAGTGGGAAGAGGAAGCTTGCCCAGCAATGTAATTTTTTGCTCATGTAAAAACTTAAAAGCCTCAATTGGCATCAGCATCACCCATCCCTCTTCTGATCTTCCTGTGGTTGACTCCCTCTCCCTTTATCCCAAAGGACTATTCCAGACCTCCGCCCTTCTCTAGTCTCCCACCCAGCCTCCTGGATCCTCACTTTGTGCCAGTCATCCGCCTCCTCCAATATTGAAGAAATGGAGTCATGAGGAGTATACCGCCTTTCCCTTTACTACTTATCCTCACCCATCTCAGGATCAGAGGAGCCCTCCCCTAGTGGAAGTCCAATCCCTCTAGTCATCTTCTGGTTCCTATCCTCTTCCATCTCTGCAATGACCTGGCTCATTCAAGTATTCCCACTTTCTCCCATTTCTTCAGTTCCTCCACCTCAGTTGCCCAAGGCTTCTCTATGTACAGGCTGCCCAAACATCATTCATCTTCGACCTTAAAATAAATCCTCTTGAACTCTCCTGGCTCTCAAGCCACCGCTCTCCCTGTTATAAGCAGCAATTGTTTGGAAAGAATGTCCTGCCTCCCATCCACACACTGTTCCAGATGCCTGAATAAGCCATTGCCTGTGCTTGCTTCAGGAAAAAACTCCTACTCATTCTTCAAGGTGCACCCAAACATCACCTCTTCTAAAACACTGTTGCAAATGTGCTGCTCACTCACCCCATATCACCTTGGCACATTCTGAGTTGCCCTGCAGCAGCAAGCAGTTCCTGGCATGCTGACAGCCTTTCTCTTCTAATGCCCACTTCTCTTCTCTTCTCTGCCTGTGGGCTTTCTCTGGCATCATGAAAACTTGCCCATCTGTGATCAGGAACAACATCAAAGTGTAAAGGAATAAACACATCCCAGGAGCAACCTTCACACTGTGGTGGGTGAGAGTCAGTGGGTAACTGTCAGTGGAGACTCTTCTAGGCGGATGACTCTGAGGTGAGCTCCACATGGTTCCTCAGAGATGCCCAGTGGGATTCAGCCTCAGTTGCCCACACAGGTGACTATTTATCAGTACACCTTTTTTTTTTTGACCTTTCTCCCTTCCTTGAATCAGTCTTATCACTCCCTCACTTGTACTTCCTAAATCACTTCCCAAATAAACTACCAGAACTCATGTCGTTGTCTCACATTCTGCTTTGGGTGACACCCACTCTAAGACGGATATCTTCTTCATCCATTCCTCCCTAAAGCAGTTAAATATTTGATGTCTATTAGGGCACTTCTTATGACAGTCTCTCTCCTGTGCAAGACTGAGCTCCTCAAGGGTAGAGGTGAGATTTTATCCTTTGTGTTCTTATCACCTAGCATATTACTCTAGCAGAGATGATTAATAAATATTTGTTGATAAATTGAATGAGTAAATGGATGAATGGCTGGCAAAATGGCGCTCTAGGCAGAAGCACCACGCCGTCCCTCCATAGCAAAGATCCAAAAAACTAAGCTGAGCAGAGAAAACAACAATCCTGAAACCCTAAAACATCAAATGAAGAGATAAAGAACTCAGCCAAGCACAAATGGAGTGAGAAAACTGACAGAGAATGGAGAGCAAGGAGAGATTCATGCAGAGCTCCCCTACCAGCTAACGCAGCATGGATCCACCATCTTGGACTCCTATCGGAACCAGCAAACAGGGGATATGAGAAAGCAGCCTCACAGAGCGTCCAGCAGGAGACAAAACAACCGGTAATTTGCGATACACGCTTTCCCACCCCCCACCCTTCTTCACCCCGACTCGGCCTCCTCTGCTTACCGTGGCCACAATCTCTTGACATGGAAACACCGGCTGCTTGGATCCACACCCCGAAATGGCCAGCTCTCTGAGTGTCATTTGTTGGCTGCTGGTGTTGTTTTTTTCCTCTTCTTTTGATTTCTTCCTTACCTCTCACCACCTCCCCCGCCTTTCGCTCAAATACCTGGCTCCGTGTCCCATCTTTGCTTCTTCCTGAGGGGCTGTGGAGCT
>NW_004443951.1:27911645-27912564 GCF_000243295.1 Trichechus manatus latirostris | reverse complement strand
ATGACAACTAAGGTATGACTTTGGATTTAGAGACCATCTCAAGAATAGATTTGATGTGTTGAACACTAATGAATGAAGACTAAAAGGGTTGTGGGAAGACATCAAGGACATCATACATGAAGAAAGCAAAAGATCATTACAAATACAAGAAAGAAGGAAAACAGCAAAATGGATGTTAGTAGAGATTCTGACACTTGCTCTTGAAAGTTGAGTAGCTAAAGCAAATGGAAGAAACGATGAAGCCAAACAGCTGAACAGAAGATTTCAGAATGTCTACTCATTCGAGAAGACAAAGCAAAGTATTATAGTGACATGTGCAAAGATCTGGAGTTAGAAAACCAAAAGGGAAGAATGTACTTGGCTTTTCTTAAGATGAAAGAACGGAAGAAAAAATTCAAGCCCTGGGCTGCAATATTGAAGGAGTCTATGCGGAAAATATTAAACAACACAGGAAGCATCAAAAGAAGATGAAAGGCATACACAGAGTCACTATACCTAGAAGAACTGGTTGACATTCAACCATTTCAAGAGGTAGCATATAATCAGGAACTAATGGTACTGAAGAAGAGGTCCAAGCTGCACCAGAGAAAAACAAGGCTGCCAGAATTGACGGAACACCAATTGAGATGTTTCAACAAACTATGCAACACTGGAAGTGCTCATACATCTATGCCAAGAAATTTGGAAGACTACCTGGCCAATCAACTGGAAGAGATCCATATCTATGCCTATTTCAAAGAAAGATGATCCAACTGAATGCAGAAAATTATCGAACAATTATCATTAATATCATACTCAAGTAAAATTTTGCTGAAGATCTTTCAAAAGCAGTTGCAGCAGTACATTCACAAGGAACTGCCAGAAATTCAAACTGGATTCAGAAGAGGATGTGGAACCAGGGATATAATTGATGATGTTG
>NW_004443951.1:27905744-27911545 GCF_000243295.1 Trichechus manatus latirostris | reverse complement strand
GCACAATTGGAAGAACGTAGTCAATGTCACTGAACTGTGCATGTAGAAATTTTTGAAATGGTGTATCTTTGGCTATGTGTATTTTCACCAAAAAAAAATGTTGAGAAGTTAGAGTTTGACATGTTGTGGGGTTGTTAACCAATGTTATAAAACAGTGTGTGTACTACTGTTTCATGAGAAACTATTTGTTCTGTAAGCCTTCACCTGAAGTACAATAAAAAAAACATGAATGAACAAATAAATGTGTGTCCAGGGTACCTAAGATGGATAGACAAATCCTGTAAGTAGACTTATGCCCAAGTGTCGACTGCCAAAGGCAGCCTCCCATATTAGAATATCTACAACTTCACACCACCATCCTTCCTTATCCCAGAAGCCCTTCACTCTGCCATTCCATTTTCCTCTTCAAAACACAATCATCTCCATACAGCCTGGGACACCCTCCTACTAGGAAAAATAAAGGAGATTCTGGCTTTAGTTAAATAAAGGTTAAAGAACAGAGTGAAATGCTATTATAACATGACATAATTCAATGCTACCTCTCGGAAAATGTTTCTTTGGAAGGATAGATTTGTCCCAGCTGGATTTCAGGGCTCTTTTAGAAACATGCGAACAATGCCTGCTCACCATTGATGAGAGCAGCCCCAGGAAATGGTAATTTTGACACATTCATTTATGGAGCCCATGTGCATGGGTCAGGGCTTCCAGCAGAAGAAATTAAATCATTGCTGAGCAACTAAAGTGGCTGCTGCCAAGCTGAGATCAGCTGAGTAGCACAGACTATGTTTGGCTCTGATAACCCTGGGGTTATGAGATACTCAGAGCACATCCAGAAAACCAAAGGGATTCAGACTCAACTCTCCAGTCCCAAGAAACATCATTCTCCAGATGAGAAAACTGAGGCCACAAACATTGGGTCAATGAAAGACCTGGGGCTCTGAGCCTGAACCCAGATAGCCCTTTCCTCATCCATGGGTTCTCTGAAGTGGAAGCAGGGTAGAAACCATGCTGAAAAAACAAATAAACAAACAAAACCCTAGACCTATTCACAGGTTGTGTTAAAGATGGGGGACTGGGAATCTTGGACCCTGAGACCTGGTGATGGCTCCTGGCCAAGTCACCTCCCTTCTCTTGGTCTTTTTCCTCATCTGTGCAATGAGGAGGCTGATGATGTCCAAGGGTCTTCTACTTCCAAAAATACATTACTCTGGGCCTCAGTTTCTCCATATTTCAAGTGGGCATAAGGCTCTCTTCCTAGATCCTCTGAGGCTTATGTAAGGTTCAGAAGCTCCTTGGCATAGATGTGTGACAGTGAACCTGGAGTAGGGTTATAATGACCATACATCTGCATCAAGGTGAAGCTTGCAGGAGAGTCAGGGCCACATCCCAGGTGCTGGATAAAACCAAAGGGAAACTGATGTGTCAACACCCAGCCAGGTAGCTCTGGAGCCAGGAGCAGTGCTCATGCTGGGCTACAGTACTTGGGGCCCCTAGAATGGTCCCTGTAAAATGGGAGGGGAGTCTTTCAGGCAAGATCACCCTCACTGTCCTAGCACATTAGGCGGAATCACAGATCTCAGTCTGTCTATCCAAGGGAGACTTGGAAATTCTGGGCTGTGGATAAAGCTGGGGGAGGAAGAGGAAGAAAAACAGGAGTACAAAGTAGGGAGAGGACAGGCTCCTTTCTGCAGTGCAAAATGCCTAGAGTGTGGGCTCTAGGATCAGAAAACCCAAAATCAAATGCCAGCTCCATCACTCACTAGTAGAATGATTGGGAAAAGACAGTCAGTGTTCCCATCTTTATCATGGGATGAGGATGGTAACTCTCTCATAGGGATAAGGCCTAGGGTAACTTCTAGCAGTGGCAGTAATAGCAGCAGGAGTAGTCACTGCAAATCTACAAGAAATGTGTTTTTTAAATAAAGGATACAGAATTCATCCCACTGTATGCAGGGACAAGGTGAGAAAGGGCCTTCTTTTTGGAAGAAGCAGATGGGTTGGCCCAGGATAGGAGAAAATTGAAGAGACGCAGAAATCCAGATCATGCAAGTGAAGGAATGAAGTTAACAACTTTTTATTATGTTAAGGAGAGCAGGGATTATTCATATCAGTCTAACAGCAATTATACCAGTGGAGAGAACAGTTATGAATCCGTTTACTAATGATAGCTATAATAAATATTGTAATAAGAAGCTGAAGGCAAATTTCAGCCAGTAGATCAATCAGGAAGAAATTTACGTGAAGAATAATTAGTGACTCATCATTAAGTGTGTGAAAAACTGGGTGTAAATGTTAGAGAGATGGGAGAGGGGAATCAACACTGACCCAGCCTGGATGAATGCCACCACAGTCAGATAGGTTTTTAATCTTACATGAGGCTCACAAAATGAAATATCCCTTCCAAAATTCCACACAGTGAGGCTGGACCGAAACTCAGTTCTATCTGACATCAATGCTTCATCTACCCAGCAAAGCTCACCCACCCTGAGTCATGTCCATGACTGCCTTAGGCCTCCCTGGCCCAGCAAGACTGCACACCTGAGCAGCTTGGGGCTCAGGGGTGTGGATATCCAGGATGAGGGGAGCCTCCCTTCAGTGCTGATGGGCTATATATGATATAGAACCAGGGACTGTGGCTTTCAAGGATAGAAGATAGGATTTTCTTTAGAATGGAAAATACACACACACACACATATTGTCATAGAGTGGGTTGAAAAATCCTAAGATTATGTGGATCATGTCTTGAAAGGCCCTTAGAGATTATCAGATATATCCCCCTTATTTTACAGATGAAGAGGAATCTAAGGCTCAGAGGGAGTGGGTGATTTACTCAAGGTCATGGCATGATCCAGTGGTAGGAGACATAGACCCAGGTTTTTCCGACCTTCCTGAGTGCTTTCCCCACCATGACATGATGACATTCTCTGTAAATATGTGATGGTGTGGGTAACATTCTGAGTAGATGCACTGAGATGGACTATTGACCTCTTGTGACCTTGGCTTACCCCATGTTCTGACATCATTAGACAGATGCTATCAGATTTTCCTACCTAGGCATGAACAATGCAGGCTACCCCTAGGTCTCCTTAACTGGGGACACCTCTAACTGTGGTCCTGTGTCATGGATTGAATTATGTCCCCCCAAAAATGTGTGTATCAATTGGCTGGGCCATGATTCCCAGTATTGTGTCATTTTCCTATATGTTGTAAATCCTGCCTCTATGATGTTAATGAGGGAGGATGGGCAGCAGTTGTGTTAGTAAAGGAGGACTCAGTCTACAAGAGTGGATTGTGTCCTGAGGCAATCTCTTGAGATACAAAAAGGAGAAGTGATCAGAGAAACAGGGGGACCTCATACCACCAAGAAAGCAGTGCCAGGAGCAGAGCATGTTCTTTGGACCCAGGGTCCCTGGGAGGAGAAGCGCCTAGTTCAGCAGGAGATTGATGAGAAGGCCAACAGAGACAGAAAGCCTTCCCCTGGAGCAGACACCCTGAATTTGGACTTTCAGCCTACTTTACTGTGAGGAAAGAAACTTCTCTTTGTTAAAACCATCTACTTGTGATATTTCTGTTATAGCAGCACTAGATAACTAAGACATTCTGAAACAGGGTTATTGCATTTCAACAGAAATTTCTCACCTTAAGTTACAACTTTAAACAGCTGAATTCTCACCTTAAGTTATCTATTCTATTCCCACCTTTTGGAAGATGAAGGGGGAGTACAGGGACTGAGTAACACTGAGGACTGGGGAGTAAATTGTCTAGTCAATCAACATTATAATTTACAGGCAATAAAATTGACATGTTTTGAGTGTGCAGGTCAGTGAATTCTGACAAATGTATACACACGTGGATAGTGGATGTACCATCCCAATGAAGATATGCAAAATTCCTTCATGCTTCTTTTTACCTAATCTCTCCTCACATCTCCCTGTTGAGAATTACAATATTTGATGAGGACAGCTCAGGCACAGAGGGTGGTGGAGCCATGGGAGGGGAACTTAGCCTAGCATGGGTGTCAAGGAGTCTCCCTGGGGAGAATGAGCTTTAAAATGAGACACAATGTGAGTATTAGGTGAAGAGGTGGGAGAGAAGAGAACTCCAGGCCTGTATATTGGATTGACACCACTTATGTGTCTATTTTTAACTCTTGTAGTTTAGAAGGTTTTTTTTTTTTTGTGGGATGGCATCAAAGACATCATACATAAAGAAAGCAAAACGTCATTAAAAAGACAGAATAGAAAGAAAAGACAAAAATGGATGTCAGAAGAGACTCTGAAACTTGCTCTTGAACATAGAGTGGCTAAAGTGATTGGAGGAAATGATGAAGTAAAAGAGCTGAGCAGAAGATTTCAAAGGGCAGCTTGAGAAGTCAAAGTAAAGTATTATAATGAAATGTGCAAAGACCTGGAGTTAGAAAACCCAAAAGGAAGAACATGCTAGGCATTTCTCAAGTGGAAAGAACTGAAGAAAAAATTCAAGCCTTTCATTGCAATATTGAAGGATTCTATGGGCAAAAATTGTATGACACTGGAAGCATCAAAAGAAGATAGAAAGAATACAGTCACTGTACCAAAAAGAATTGGTTGACAATCAACCATTTCAATGAGGTAGCCTATTATCAAGTACTGAAGGAAGAAGTCCAAGCTGCACTGAGGGCATTGGTGAAAAACAAGGCTCCAGGAATTGATGGAATACCAATTGAAATGGCTCAACAAATGGATGCAATGCTGGAAGCACTCACTCGTCTACGCCAAGAAAATTTGGAAAGCAGTACCTGGCCATATGAGTGGAAGAGATCCATATCTATGCCTATTTCAAAGAAAGGTGATCCAATGG
Source organism: Trichechus manatus latirostris (assembly GCF_000243295.1). Taxonomy (NCBI): domain Eukaryota; kingdom Metazoa; phylum Chordata; class Mammalia; order Sirenia; family Trichechidae; genus Trichechus; species Trichechus manatus. The sequence continues at coordinate 27,906,706 of NW_004443951.1, read as the reverse complement.
AATGCAGAACTTATCGAACATATCATTAATATCACATGCAAATAAAATTATACTGAAGATAATTTAAAAATGGATGCAGCAGCACATCAACAGGGAAATTCAAGTAGGATTCAGAAGAGGATGTGAAACAAGGAATATAATTGCTGATGTCAGATGGATCTTGGCGGAAAGCAGAGAATACCAGAAAGATGTTTACCTGTGTTTTATTGACTACATAAAGGCATTCAACTGTGTGGATCATAACAAATTATGGATAACATTGTGAAGAATGGGAATTCCAAAACACTTAACTGTGCTCATGTGAAATCTGTACATAGACCAAGAGGCAGTCATTCGAACAGAACAAGGGGATACTGCATGGTTTAAAATCAGGAACGGTGTATGTCAGGGTTATATCCTTTCCCCATATTTATTCAATTCTATATGCTGAGCAAATAATCTGAGAAGCTAGATTATATGAAGAAGAATGCAGCATGAAGATTGGAGGAAGATTCATTAACAACCTGTGATATGCAGATAACACAACCTTGCTTACTGAAATTGAAGAGGACTTGAAGCATTTACTGATGAAGATCAAAGACTGAAGCCTTCATTATGGATTACACCTCAAATAAAGGAAACAAAAATCCTCACAACTGGACCCATAAGCAACATCATGATAAATGGAGAAAAGATTGAAGGTGTCAAGGACTTCATTTTAGTTAGATCCACAATCAATGTCCATGGAAGCAACAGTCAAGAAATCAAACAACGTATTGCATTGGGTAAATCCACTGCAAAATACCTCTTTCAAGTGTTACAAAGCAAAGATGTCACCTGAGGACTAAGGTGCACCTGACCCAAGCCATGGTATTTTTAATCATTTCCTATACATGCAAAAGCTGAATAATGAATAAGGAAGACTGAAGAAGAATTGCTGCCTTTGAATTATGGTGTTGGCAAAGAATATAGAATATACCATG
>NW_004443951.1:27899678-27905644 GCF_000243295.1 Trichechus manatus latirostris | reverse complement strand
GAACTAGAGTTGGTCCTGGTCAGTATCACTCATGGCCCTCATCCTGGGGGTTGGAGCAAGAAGGGCTAGCTCCACACTGATGGATCAACAGCCCCCATTGGTGCCTGTTCTGTGCAGGCCTGTCCTGGGCACTGGGGCTGCAGGCTAAGTTGGATATCACTGCTGTCATTGAGGAGTTCACTGTTTGCTGCTTGGTGGATGAATCACAAACCGAGGACCAGCGAGAGGCTGTGACTCACTGGGGCCCCACATCCAGGCAGTGGTGGGATTGAGGACAGAACTCAGGGCTCCTGACACCCGGGCTGCCTGATCAGGACCTGTTCTCTAGGCATCAGGGCAGTGTTAGGGAGCTAGGGTTTCTTGGGAAATATCTAGACTCACAGTGACAACTGTGGATGAAAATTAAATGAAAAAGAGAGGGACTTGACAACCCTCAACAGGCCCCAGGTTCCAGGCACCTGCTGGCTGCTCCCTTTCTCCAACTCTATCAAGTTCTGTTCTTGATAAATGCCCTGAACTGGCTAGTAATTTTTTAGTTAAAAGTAATGGAGAAAAAAAACACACAAAGTGGTTTTAACAAATGCAGGAATTTACTGGTTCAGCTAACTGAGAACTACAGAGGTAAATCTATTCGGATGCCATTGGACTGAGGGCTTCAGGTTCTGGCTCCGTTTCTCTGACATCTCTCTCTGTCTTCCTCCACATATTGTCTTCATTCCTGGCCCTTCCCGTACTCCTCTACAGTGACCAGAAGAGAGTGTATCCTTTCTAGAAACTCCCTCCAAAGAGAGAGGCTCCTCTTTCCCAGAAACCCCAGCAAACATCTTTTCATCTTTCATTGGTCAGAACTGGTCCGTGAACCAATCACAGCATTTAGCAGGATGAGCTATGCTGATTGTTTTAAGCCTATCAAGATCCACCCCTGGAGTTGATGGTGGGTTATTTCTATCCAGATCTGGTGGCTGAGAATGGGGACAGAGCAATTTCCCAAAGGAGCATCTGATAGTCTTGGTGGGAGAAGGTAAAATGGATGCTGGGGAAGCAACAAAGAATTGTGATAGATGCCATCAGCTGAGATCTCTATTAACATCCAACTAATAAATCAATGTAAACTCCTCTCACTACTACTACAGCCCTATCCCCCAAGTTCCATTTTATGCCCAGGTCACATCGAGCTGCATGTAGCCCTCCCCCGACCACACACACGCACCATACTGGTCCATAACTCCATATAATTGCCTCTGCTGTGCCCTCCACCTGGGATTCTCTTCTTCCCTGATGTATCAGATCCCCAGAACAAACTAAAGCTCATGTATGACCTTGAGCAACACATAACTGAGTGATTTCTGTTGTGGGTTTCCATGCATCTTGTACCTGTCACCACCACAGCACTTCTGACACTGTTATAGTTAGGTTTCCACCGCTGCCTTCTTCAGCATGTGTGTTTGCATGCATGCGCACACACACACACACACAGAGGCATAGTTTGTGCATTCCTTAGAAGTATGGACTGAGTCTTAATTAATCTCTCCTTTCCCAGCCTCTAGCCACTGTCTGATTTGGAGAAGGGACTCAGTAAATATTTGTCAAATGAACGAGCATAAGTTATTTTCGTTGAATACATGGTTGCTGTGTAGGTATTTGAATTTTTATAACTGCAAGCCTAAGGAACAAAGCTCCAAATGTGGCATTTCAGGCACCAGTGAGCTGGGCCTGGAAGCTTCATCTATTGTTTAGTGCCTGGGAGGGAGGAAGTGGCTGTCACAGCAGGAGGAGTCTTGCATTCATTGCTTTCCAGAGCAAAATTGGGAAACAATCACATTGTCTCCTGAAAAATACCAGTGTGTCATGGAAACAAATGTGTTTCCCTTTGGCTTTCTGGTGGGGGAATTTCTCTAGTCCCGTCTGGTATTCCTGCCGTGACTCTGGTTGATGTAATGTTCCTTCCTGATGTCCTCTTGGGCTGTGAGGGTGATTGCCCTGGCTGGACCTTCCTCCATCTCAGCTGTCTGACCTCACAGCCACCAAGCCCCACCTGTCAGCCCAACCCTGCCAAGGTGGGAGGAATCTGATGTTAGCTGAGGGTTGAAGGAGACACATTCCATAGCTTAGACATTTCAGCATCTTGCTCATCAATCTGGCCATTTCTCCTGCACTGAGCTTGGGCCCCTCTTTGGCCCTTGGGCTGAGCCCCCTTGTGTCCCAGCTCCACTCACTGACAGGCCTCTCTGCTCTCAAGCTCAGTCTCTGCAGCCCACCCTCCACTCTGCCTGGAGTGGTCCTCAGTGGACACAGGCTGACTGGGTCCTTCCTGCTGGGAGCCCTTCCCAGGATCCCCAGGGACTTCAAGTCACAGTCCACACTCCTTAGCCCTGCACAGTTCAGAGGTGCGACATGAATAATAGACTCACCAGCCAAACACCTGCCCCTGCTTTTGCCCCTGCCCTTCCCTCTGCCTGGATGCCCTACCGTCCCTGTCAACCTGACGAGCTCCTAATCACTCCTCAAGACCCAGACCCAGCGTCCCCTCCTCTGTGAAGCCTTCCCTGTCTCATAGTGAAGCTGAGCCTCCCCAACTTGTGTCTCTACCACTGAGCCTATTTTCTGTCTCTGCACCAAACCAAAAAAACGAAACCTATTGGTGTCAAGTTGATTCCAACTCATAGCAGCCCTATAGGAGAAAGTAGAACTGCCCCATAGGGTTTCCAAGGAGCTCCTGATGGATTCAAACTGCCGACCTTTTGGTTAGCAGCCATAGCTCTTAACCAGTATGCCACTAGGGTTTCCACAATCCTTTATTATCAAGCCCCTGGTGTGTCTCCCCACTAAACTGTGGTCTTCTCTAGGCTGATCTGTCTGTGTCTCCAACATTTGAAAGCAGATGTATCTATGGAGGTTTTGGAGGCAATGAATCAATGAATAGAACCATTGTACCGAGACTCTTCCTTACTTCTGTTTTAGTATCAGCAGCAACAGGAATTATATCTTTCATTTATGGAGTACTTACTAAGTGCCAGACCCCATGCTAGGCCCTTTGCCTGCATCAGCTCTTGACAACTTGGCAATCATCTTATGAGTCTGACAAGATTATTAAGTCCATTTTACAGATGAGGGACATTAAGTTCAGAGAGGTTATATCCAGTTCAAGGTCACACCATGAGGGAGTGAAGGAACTAGAACTTGACCTCAGAGGTGTCTGACTCCCACTTCTTCATTTACAGAGCATCTACTATGTGCTGGTACTGTTCTGTGGTCAGGAGACACAGCAGGGATCAGAATAGGCCAAGTCCCTGCCCTCACAGAGCTCCTGTTCCAGTGTATGGGATGGAGGGCGGGGGGACAAACCACACACACATATAAATGTATAAAATGACATCAGAGGGTGATAGGTGCTATACAGAAAAACAAAGCAGGGTCAGGGTAGGAGCTGAGGGTGGTTGTCTGGGGTGGGTGGTATTTTAGGGGATGTCTGAGCAGAGACCTGAATGAAGTGAAGAGACAAGTCCTGGTTCCGGCTGAGGGAACCATGTTCCTGGCAGAGGGAACAGCAAATGCAAAGGCCTTGATGCCAGAATGGAGTTAGCTTGTTTGAGGAACAGCAGGATGTCTGTGTGAGTGGAGAGAGAGGGGTGGGGGGACAAAGTCAGAGAGGCAGCCTGGGGGCAGATGGGGTGCCCATGCTCTGAACTTTAGATTTTCCTCTGAGTGAGACAGGGAGCCATGGAAGGCTGGGAGCTGAGGTGGGATGTGATGAGCTTTACCTGTCCAAAGTTCCTTCTGACCTCTGGGAGGACATGGTCAAGGAAGGCAGGGGAGCAGAGCTGTAGGCTTGTTGAGAGGCCGATGCTCCAGCCTGCACAGCCCAGGCCTTAGGGGTTTCTGATGTTTGCCCTGAACTCACTGGGGCTCTGCCTAGTCCTACTGGCCCACTGACTGCTGTCCCTAAGCCCGTTATGTGGCCAGGCCCCATGCACACCCTTTCTATAAGCTGCTCACCCCTGAGCCTCCATGTCTCCCTGCCCTCTCACTGCTTAGTCCTGGGCTTTCCTCTCTGGCCACAGGTTACAGTGGGTCTGAAGCTGCTCCTGATCCCCCTCTTTCTGGATCTCCTCCACCTGCTGGTCTGAGAGCCCATGTGACTGATAGCTAGATCTGTCCGCACTCCAGTTCAGCCTTGCCCCAGCCAGGTGGGGGTGTTCTAGCCCCCAAAGCAGCCTGTGAGGGGTGGAGAGTATCGGAGGGACCTGGATTTGAATCCTGGCTCTGCTTCAAACTTGCTGTGTGGGGTCAGTCAAGTCTAAATCTCTCTGGGCAGCAGTTTCCTTGTCTGTAAAATGGAGATAATAATGCCTACTCCAGTAAGATGTTCTGAGGATCAAACATCACGTGTAAGGACACTGAAAAGTGCCTGGCCCACTGATTTCCCTTTCTGTTCTCCCAACACCTTCCTTGAAGCTGAGAAGGTGAGGCTCCTTCTGTATAGTCACCTAGGAAATCAAGGGGCCCAGATCTGTCACTGTCTCCTGGAGCATACTGCTCTGTGCCTCAGTTTCCTATCCATAAAGTGAGGATGATAATAGTGACTTCATGTTGATGACGTGGGGACTAAATGAGTTGGTCCATGCGGAGCACTTAGGACAGTTTCCAGCTCGCTGTAATCATTCCAGCTATGCACTGTGCTTCTGTGTGGCTTCTGCTCCCTTCATCCTTCCTGTGCCCCCTACATTCCCTGAATATCCCAGCCAAAGTTACTTGCTCAGAGTGACTGACACTCTCTACCCCTCTAAGCATCTAGTTCAATGACAATGTTTTACACATGGCGAAACTGAGGCCCAGGGCAGGAGCAGACCAGCTCAGTGTCACACAGAAGTGGGACAGAAAGCTCTGCCTGTAGTTTTCTCTTTTAGGATCCTCCTCTCTTGGGGGAGCATGGGTGTCCCCCTGGCACTTGACACCAACAATGTTCTGCAAAGAGAATGGAATCTGAGACTCAGGGTTATTAGTAATTATATGCATTGTTATCTTGGTGAAGAATTGACAGCAGATTCCACCAAGAGATAGTGGGAAAAGGGAGTAAGGGAGGGAGAAGGGCAGGATTCTGCTCCCCTGAGCAGTGAAAAAGATTACTATGCTGTCAGTGTCCTTGCTGCTGCCTCTCCCCGATGCCCTTTGCTTTTGCCAGTTTATTAAGCATCTCCCACCCAGTCATAGCCCCAAACATGGTGCAGACTCAATTAGTCTGATCCCTCTGCCAGGCTGTGGAAAGTCCCAGATTCTACCACAATTACATAGACTATACCTGAACAAAGGTGCCAGCAACCACACAGTCTCCTCCCTTACACCATCTCTTGCAGTCCTCACAACAACCTCACAAGGAAGATGAAAATACAATCCCCATTTTACAGATGAGGCAACTGAGGTTCAGAGAGGTTAGGCCACCTGACTGAGGGCAGCCAGCTGGTGAGTGGCAGAGATGAGATTCCAACCTATGTCCTTATGGCTCTGGAGGGTGCCAACTGTAACCACCCACCATCCTCAGCCTCTTTGTCTCCTGGGCACCCAGGCCACTCACCACCAGTGCCCTTGGGCAAGTTATTTCCCCTCCCTGGATGTTGGTTTTCTCATCTGGAAAATAAAAGTGGCAACCTCTGATCTTTCTGTTTCTGGGGATGTTGTGATACTTTCACCCCTCCCTCACAGGAGATGGGTTCATAATAACATGGAGGATGGCACTGCTGTACTGAGCCCCTTCTCTATGCCTGGCCTGTACCACACATATGAGCTCATCAGGCCCCCAGGAAAGACCTGTGAAGCAAGGAGTCTCAGCCCCATTTCCTGAGGAGAGAGCTGCAGCTCAGAGAGGTTTACCCATGTGCTTGAGGCTTCACATGGCCAGATCCAGCCCTTGTCTCAGGTCATCTCCCCTTCTCTCTCTACATGCCACCACCTGGCTCCTGGCTGTTGTT
>NW_004443951.1:27884365-27898774 GCF_000243295.1 Trichechus manatus latirostris | reverse complement strand
ATTAAGTATTTTGGTATTCCCATTGTTCGCAATGTTACCCATGATTTGTTATGATCTACATAGTCTAATGCCTTTGCATAGTCAATATAACGTAGGTAAACCTCTTTCTAGTATTCTCTGCTTTCAGCCAAGATTCATCTGACATCAGCAATGATATCCCTCGTGCCACGTCCTCTTCTAAATCCAGCTTGACTTTCTGCCAGCTCCCTGTTGATGTATTGCTGAATTATCTTCAGCAAAATTTTATTTGTGTGTGATATACACGCTGTGATAAAACACGCCTTACAGGTGCTTTAAAAACACGAGTCTGGTAGCATCACAACTCAGCTTCAGCCTCTTCCATGGCCCTCACTAACACTAGATAAAATTGCAAGGCCTAGGCACAGCCTGCGTGGTCCTGCCTAACCTGGTCCTTTCAAGTTTCCAGCCTCACTCCAGCCACTCTGGTAGACTCTGTTCCTGGGGCGCCTCAATCTCCTTCCTGCCTCAAGGCCTTTGCATAGGCCGTTTTGCCCTTTTTTGCCTGACTGCTTCTTTCTGATCTTTCTGTCCTTAGTTCATGTGTTTCCTCAGTGAGACCTTCCGTGGACCCCCATCCAAATCAGGTCCTCTTGCTCTTCTCCCTCATGTTGTTTCATTCTCTCCCTTCGTAATAAGCACCCCATTTTCAAATTATATATTCATCTGTTTATCTGTTTATGTCTGCTGCTCTGTGGGGACAGGGAACACTCTGTCCTGTTCTCTGTGTCTAGCACATAATAGGTGTTAAGTAAAAGTCTTCTGAATGAATAAATGAATGAACAAAGTTGAAGAAGATCCTAAATATTACACAAAGTATAAAAGAAAAAAATCAGTAAGGTGGACTTCGTCAAAATTAAAAACTTGGCCCTACAAAAGACAATGTTACAAAAATGAAAAGGTGAGCCACAGACTGAGAGAAACTGTGTCCAACCATATATCTGGCAAAGGATTTTTATCTAGAATATTATAAAGAGCACTTATAATTCAATAATATAAAGACAAACATCTTGATTTTAAAAATGGACAAAAGATTTTAGCAAATGCTTCATCAATAAAGATATATGAATAGCAAAGAAACACGTGAAAATATATTCAGTCTCATAGTCTTTGTTGTTGCCTGCAATTGAGGCAATTCTGACTCATAGTGACCCTACAGGACAGAGTAGAAGTGCCCCATAGGGTTTCCAAGGCTGTAACCTTTACTGGAGCAGATTGCCAGGTCTTTCTCCCATGGAGTCATTGCTTAACAGTTAAGTGCTTAACCTCTGCGCCACCAGGGCTCCTTTTCAGTAGTCATTAGGGGAATACAAATTAAAACTACAGCCTACTAGCATGGCTAAAACCAAAAAGGCTGACATTACCAAGTTTTGGCAAAGATGTGGAGGAACAGGAGCTCTCATACACTGCTGGTGGGAAAGTGAAATTACACAGCCACTTTGGGGAACACTTTGACAGCTTCTTTAAAAGTCAAATATATACTTACCATATGACCCAGCCATTCCTCTCCTATGCAACCTGAGACAAAAAAAAAAAAAAAAAATTTGCTCATACAAAGGCTTGTACATGAATGTTCATTGCAACTTTATTTGTAATAGTCCAACGTCCATCAACAGATGAATAGATAAATAAATGGTGGCATATCTATACTATGGACTATTACTCAGCAATAAAAAAAAAGGGAAAAAAGACTATTGATACACATGCCTACATGGATAAATTCCAAAATTATTATGCTGAGTGACTCTATAATTCTATTTATAATTCTGGAAAATGCACACTTAACCTATAGTAACTTATAGTGTGTACCCATTGCCATCGAGTCAATTCCAACTCATAGCGACCCTATAGGACAGAGTAGAACTATCTCATAGGGTTTCCAAGGATCAACTGGTGGATTTGAACTGCCATCTTTTGGATAGCAGTCGAGCTCTTAAACACTGTGCCACCAGGGTTCCATAGTATATAGTGACAGAAATCAATTTGATGGTTGCTTGAGGATGGGGCAAGAGGTTTACAAAAGGGTAAAAGGAAATTTTTGGAGGGAGATGAATATGTTCATTGTCTTGATTATGGTGATGGTTTCACAGCTGTTATGATTGAATTGTGTCCCCCTAAAATGTGTATCAACTTGGCTAAGCCATGATTCCCAGTATTGTGTGGTTGTCTACCATTTTGTGATCTGATGTGATTATCCTACTGTGTAAATCCTAACCTCTATGATGTTAATGAGGCAAGATTAGAGGCAGTTATGTTAACGAAGCAGAACCCAGCCTACAGGATTAGGTTGTATTTTGAATCAATCTCTTTTGAGATATAAAAGAGAGAATGGAACAGAGAAAAGAGGCACCTCATACCACCAAGAAAGAAGTGCTGGGAGCAGAGCACGTCCTTTCGACCTGGGGTCCCTGTGCTGAGAAGCTCCTAGACCAGGGGAAGATTGATGACAAGGACCTTCCCCAAGAGCCAACAGAGAGAGAAAGTCTTCCCCTTGGAGCTGGTGCCCTGAATTAGGACTTCTAGCCTCCTAGACTGTGAGAGAATACATTTCTGTTTGTTTAAGCCATCCACTTGTGGTATTTCTGTTATGGCAGTACCGGATAACTAAGACAATGGGTGTACTACATATGTTGAAACTCATCTAATTGTATACTTTAAATATATGAATTTTTTGTACATTAATTTTATTGAAATAAAACTACATATATATAAGATCTTCAGAGCCACTACATGAAACAGACACTTGGGTCTCTAGGAGGGCTTGACAAGCTTGACAAGCTTCTCCTCCCCAACCTGTGTGTGACCTCTTGGTGACCCTGGGGAGAAGGCAAGGATATTGTGTCTCCACAGCAATATATTCAAAAACCTGACATACCAAGGTAGACCTATATTTAATTCTGCTTGGTTCCATGCATCCCTTCTCCCAGGAAGATCATAATATTTTGACACCCTTGGCAGCTTGATGACTCAAGTATATATCAAGTGCCACTGAAATGTCAGACAGAACTCCAACCGTGTGCCTCAAGTGGGATCCCCATAGGAGGTCATTTTGTCTTGAATTTGCCAGAAAGGCTGTTGCCCCTGGTAGGGTAGATCAGCAGGCCCCTGGAAGGCCCAACATCATTGGGAACCTGGCAACACCACTGATTCCAGCCCACTGTATCTTCATAGGAGCTCATATCAGCACACAGTGCATGACTGACTGAACATATCAATCCATTAGTTTGGTCTATCTGACTAGAGAACAGCTGTTGATTGGTTCCTCCTGTGATTTGCCTGCCTTGACTACATGTTGCTGTCTGATTGACTAGAGCATGACCTCTTCCAGGGGCCATGGGGGCTGTGGTGCCAGTCTCCAGTCCCTCTAGTATTACCTTCTCTTTCCACGACCATGCAGACAGCCAAGAAGCTTATGAGGCCAATTCCAGATCTCCTGCTTCCTCTGTGAGGCCTATCTCCCAGCTCTTTCATCTGGCCCTGCCCTTGCCTTTGCCCATGGTGCTTGGGAAGAGCCAGGCCAGGCCACTAGCTGCTGAGCCGCATTCTCACCTCTTGTGGGTTTAGGAGGGCTACAATCACATCAGGGAAACCTTTGCTTCTCCTCTATCATGTAAAAGACTTCTGAGGCATTTGGCTCTCTAGCACCCCCTTTCCCACAGAGGGTAACAGAATCTTCTTTGTGATGAAAAGCCAATTTCAGGTGGTGGAGCAGATGCTGCCCACTGGAGCAGGCACATAACTCAGCTTCAGTCAATCAGACTCTGTCTTGAGATTTGACACATGGACACTGGGAGGGAGAAGATCCTCTGGAATCACAAGCAGTAAGAATAACAGAGGCCTGGAGCTACTGTATCTTCCCACAGTGAGGAGAGAGCCTGCCTGAGAAGGACATCACCACAGAGGGAAGCAGAGCTTAGAGAAGAGAGTAAGGAGAAAAAGCCCAAGAACACTGTTTAAGCCCCTGACTCCAGTAGTCCTAGAAGCCAATACTCCCCTCATTGTCCATTTACATGGGCCAAAAATAATTATTTTTCTTTTGCTTAAGTTATTTGTAGTCTTCCCCTTGTAATAAAAGGTTCTGCCTAAAACAAGCCACAGTAAAGGGACAGAACCAAACTCCAGAGGGAAGCAAAGGCCTGGACTCAAGAAGCCAAGAAGCAGCTAATCTGAGAAGCTGCAAACAATCACAAGTGCAGCCTGGCATCAGTGGGTCTGGGGCAGAGAGCTCATGGCCTGGCCAATCTGTGGCTCCAGCCAAGCCTGGCCTTACAGGGCTCCCCTGGGGCTGAGGAGCTGTGGGTTTGCACTTACATCTGATATATTTCATTTATACCTGTTCCCTGCCTGGCCCCATTGGCACTGGAGATGAGATTCCTGGTTAAACGTAATAGCTGTTTAAGATTCTACAATCATGAAGCCGGAGAATCTTAGAATCATATTTTTAGACAGAGTTATAGAATCTTAGGATTCATTCAATAAATATTTTCTGAATGTTCACTTTGTGCAGGCTTTGTGCTGGATGTGGACACAGAGTTGAAGGCAACAGGCACGGGCTCTGTCCTGTTGGACAGTCCATTCTAGAATAGTGGAATTTTCAAATCACAGGAACTCAAGGGACTCTGGGGGGCTTCTTGTTGTCCACCTTTTACCTTTTGTCTTCCCAGAGCAGGAAGGAAAGTTAGGATTTTGGTCTGTGGAAGGACTGAATGGGAAGAGAGGTCAGAAGGAGGGTGACTTGGGAAGATTATACTGACCGAGAGGAAACCAGTAAGAAAGCACATCTGGAGTGTGGTCTCTCCGCTACTCTGTGGGCTGTGTCCCTGCCCTGTGCAGGTCAGTCCCCACAGCCTCCTCACCATTTGCCATAAAGTTGCTGTTGCCTCAGAGATCTGGTCAGTGTGGGGCTACCGGGGAGGTTCACCAGGAGACTCACAGGGAGTAGGATGAACCTGCCGGTGACTGCCAGAAGCAGGCCTCCCAGAGATCCATGGAAGAAAGATGGGGGTGATAATGAGGGGCCTGCCTCCAGCCACCCACTCATGCCTCTCATCCCCACCACTACTGCCTCCACCAACTCTGGGGCCACCCAACTGTGGGTCAAGTCTGCTGCAGCTTGGGCCTTGATGGGTCTCTTCATGAGTTATGGAAGGAGCCCTTGGGCAGTAGTGCATCTCAGGAGAAGCCCGCTCATTGACCAAGCCTGGCCCTGGAGGCTTGGCCTTGTTCCTCCAAGGATGAGCCTCCCTGGGACAGTCTTGGTGACCAGGTCCACCAGATGACCAGATCATTCTTTATCTTAACTACTTTGGATCCTGTTTTTAAAGCTTTAATTATATATAATTACTTCAACAAAATTATCTATATGGTTTTTAATGTTTAACTTTCTTAGTTCTGTGAAATTCTCTTTTTGTAAAACAAAAGATAAATGAGTTCTTTCAGCCAAGTCCACTTAAGGAACAGAAATCACGTTATGTGCCTAACTTACTTTTGTAAATTTCTTTATTCATAGAGGTTCATGCATATGATTAAAAAACAAACATAAAGTAGGGACTGATAATGAAAAATGTTAGTCCCTTGTACCGTTGCTGAATTCTACTCCTCAGAGGTAATCAGTGTTAACTTGTTTAGCTCTTTCTCTAATTCTCTTGTAAAGCTAAATAATGGTTGCTGCTATGATGCTTCTTGCTATGATGGCTAAGGCTTTAGTTCATTTGTATCCCAGCCCACCTCCCAAAGTCACTATATTTTTAGTTCCTCATTTGGTTAGCATGGAAACCTTAAGTAATAGACTCATTCATTTATTTCTGTAAAAATAATATTATAAGTTATAAGGTAAATGTAATTAACATTTTTTGGCCTATGTAATTGGGAAGTACAGGAGGTACATGTGGTGCTGGGTCTGGGGCTCTATCTTCTTCCCTCCATCTCTTATTTCTACTTTCCCCTGTGCTGACACCATTCTCAGGCAGAATTTCTGCACGTTTTAGGAAAAAAAAAAAAATGGGGTCTTAGTTACCTACTGCTGCAATAACAGAAGTACCACAAGTAGATGGCTTTAAATAACAGAAATTTATTTTCTCAGGTCTGGAGGCTAAAAGTCCAAATCAGGGTCTCAGCCATGTAGATTCTTTCTGTGAGCCTGTCTCCTAGTTTCTGGTGTCTGCGAGCAATCCTTGGCATTCCTTTGCTTGTCGATGGGTCCTCACGTGCTGTCTGTATTTTCCCTATGCATATCTCTATGTCTATTCTGCTCTTTTTGTAACTTATAAGTGATTAGTTTTAAGATCCACCCTACTCTGGTCTGATTTCATTAACATAACAAGAGAAACCCATATTTGCAAACGGGACCACATTTACAGGTACAGGAGTTAAGATTTCACATGTATTTTGTTGGGACACAATTCAATCCATAACAGATGGCTTATGCTAGGTGGGTTTTGTGTCTTGCAATGAAAGGTTCTGCTTAAAACAAACCACAATTAAGGAACAGAACCATAATCCCAAAGGGAACTGAGGCCCAGCATAGAGAAGTGCAGCCTGTTTTCTGAGACCAAGCCCCCAAACAGACCAAGCCCCCAAACATTGCACTGTGGTGACGACCGAACCTTGTAACAAGTATTTACTGAGCTTTTTCTATGTGTCCAGTCCTAGGGCTACAATGGAAGCAAAGACCTATAGGGTCTCTGACCTCATAGAGCTGACTATCTAGTCTATCATACAGATGCTAAAGAGATTACAAATTAATGTGAATTTTCAGCTTTAATAGATGCTATGAAGGAGAAAGTTGCTGTGCTGCTAAGGTATATATGCATGGGGTTTAACCTCCTCGTGGAAGGGCAGAGAGGATGTCCCTGTGAGGGTGATGGCTGAGCTGGATTGAAGGATAAGGAGTGAGCTGGAAAAAACAGGGTCAGGAGAGCACTTCAGGCAGAGGGAACAACCAGTGAAAAGGTTCTGTGGCAGGAAGAAGGGTGTCACAGGGCACTAAAGGTGACTGCAGATCTGGAGGCGGCATGTTAGGTACTGTCCTAGGAAGGGTGACATGGGCCAGATTCTTTCTTGAAGGTCACCATACTGGGTCTGTTATTTATTTTAACATCACAGGAGCAATGGAGGACTCTGTTCAGGGAGGGATAGGGTCATGGAAAAAAATGACCAGATCTGCGTTCTGAAAAGATTCCCTGTCTGCCATACTGAGAAGACTGCAGTGGGGAAATACTGGAAACTGTGGACTCTGCTAGGAATCAGCTCTGCTGGACAGGCCCCGAGCTAATTAAAGGTCTCATGCCTTCCCTGGCCTCAACTGCCCCCAGAGCTGATAGACAGGACCCACCTCCAACTCCCACAAGTTCATGGATGGATCAGCTTCCCTAGAGCCTAGGCCTGCCACCACCTGAGCCTCCTATGTTCAGGGTGTTACAGGGCATCCAAGATGAGCTGCAGAGGGAAGAAAGGGAGGAATATATTAATATCCCCTTGTTGCAGAGAAGGAAACTGAGGCTCAGAGAGGTTAAGAACTGCTCAAGTTCACATAGAAAGTAACTGTAGAACTGGGATTTTAATTTAGAGGTGGGCACAGGACACAATTTTATGACGTATGGAACTTTCAGTGAGGCAGAGCAAAATGAGGACATTGCTTCCACAGAGAGAACTTAAGCACCAAACCCTGGGGCTGGAGATACTAAGAGCAGCAGCCTCCCCTACAACCATAGTTAGTGTTTTTCAGAGCATAATGGATGGAGGTGAAGTCTTCCAAAGAATTTGATTTATAGAAATTATATGTCTAACCACTATAACCCGAGCCCCATTTGTAGTAACAAGGATCCTGAATTAAAAGTCAGAACCCAGGGTCAGCTTCTGGTCATGTATGAGTAGCTCCAATGGGACCATGCCTCTACTATGAATTCTGGGAAAAAAATACAAATATCAAAACAAAAACAAAACAAAACAGTTACCAGAAGTCACTGGAGTGCTAGTAAAGCAGATGGGGTCCACATCTGGAAGTAGGGAAGTCACTGGGTAAGTTCCAAATTTTTAGGAATTTTAGCCAGAGGGTAGGCCTCAATTGGCTCCATATGCAGTGGCTCAGACTTGGACAGGCATTTGCAGTTTTACTTGCTTGAAGAACCAGAGCACAGAGTTTGTGGCAACCATAGCAGTTGGAAAGTGAGAGATAAAAATCTCAAAGTAGAGAGTCAGGGAGAGAAAGCCTCAAATTCTCTGTATAAACTCTGCCCTAATCTCTGGATGACTCCCTAACTGTGTTTAGTAGCCAAGCTAAGGCTAAAGGAATTAAACTGAGATTTCAGAATTTTCAGTATTTAACCTGAAATTTTGATTATTGAAAGAAGAATCAAGATTCTTTCCAGGAACACAGCAGAATTCAAAATCTCTACAAAAAAAAATCTTTAATAATGTCCAGACCAACAGATTTTAAAACAGTTATTACAATTAAACTCAAGACTGCAGAGAAAAGTATGCTCATAATAAATGAAATTATAGGAAATATCAACAGTGAAATAAAAACTAGAAAAATGAACCAACTGAAAATTTTAGAATGGAAAAATACAATACTTAAGGTAAAAAAATCACTAGACGGCTTAATAGTAATTGGATACAGAAGAAAGAGTCAGGAAATTGAAGATATATCAGTAGTAATTCTTAATCTGAAAGACACACAAATAAAATTTAAAAGAAAGGAAGGAAGGAAGGAAGAAGAGAAGGAAGAAAAAGAAGAGTTTCAGGGATCTGTAGAACAGTTTCAAACAAACAACTTAAATGTACATGTAATTGCAGTCCCAGAAGTAAAAGGGAGAATGGGGCAGAAAAAACTATTTGAAAAAATAATGGCTGAAAATCCCCAAATTTAGTGCAAGTCATATATTTACAAATTCAAGAAGCTCAGGAATTCCCAAGTAGGATGAATTCAAAGAAAATCACACCTAGGCACATTATAGTCAAATTGATGACAACCAAAAATGAGAAAATTTTGAAAGCAGATCGAGAAAAATAACACATTACATAGAGTGGAATAACACTTTAAATACTGCTGACTTCTAATAAGAAACAATGGAGGCCAGATGATAGTGGAATTACATCTTTAAAAGCAGCATCAACCCAGAATTCTGTATCCAGCAAAC
The DNA here is from genome assembly GCF_000243295.1 of Trichechus manatus latirostris. NCBI lineage: Eukaryota > Metazoa > Chordata > Mammalia > Sirenia > Trichechidae > Trichechus > Trichechus manatus. The sequence goes on along the minus strand of NW_004443951.1, from coordinate 27,889,616 downwards.
ATATCATTCAAGAACAAAGGTGAAATAAAGACATCTTCAGATAAAGGAAAACTAAGAGAATTTGTTACCAGCAGAACTTCACTACAAGAAATGCTAAAGAATGTTCTTTAGACAGAAGGAAAGATATACCAGATGGAAACTTGAATATTCAAGAAGTCATGAAGAAGACCAGAAATGATAAATGTGTGTGTAAATATAAACGACTATTTTAAAACTTTATTTTCTTGAAGATACTTTAGATTCTTTAAAGCAAAAGACATATTTCATTGTGGAATTTATAATGTATATAAATGCAATATGTATAACAACTATAGCACAAAGAATCTGCTACTACCTATCTGTGGAGTGGATTCCAACTCATAGTGAACTGTGAGAAACCAAACCTGCCACCGTCAAGTCAATTCTGACTCGTAGTGACCACATAGGATGGAGTAGAACTGCCCCAAAGGGTTTCCAAGGAGCAGCTGGTAGATTCGAACAGCTGACATTTTGGTTAGCTGCTCTAGTTCTTAACCACTGAGCCATCAGGGCTCCAAAGAATAGTGAGGGAGGGCATAAATAAATCTACATAGTTATAAGGTGAAATGTTAAGGATGCATTTTGTAATGTTTAGATCAATCACACATGCACACATACACAAATACAAACAGGCATAGCTAAAATGCCAATAGACAAATGAAAATAAAATGCTAAAAGTAGATTCAGATAATTTAAGAGAAGGCAGGAAAGGAGAAAAAGAAACAAAAAAAGAGATGAATAGAAAATCAATGGTAAAATGATAGTCCTTACTCCAAACAGAACATAATTACATTAAATGTTAATGGCCTAAACACTCTAATGTACAGACTTCTTTTTTTTCTTTTCTTTCATTTGTTCCTCCCCACGCACACTGGGAGGAGACCAAGGACATTGTTCTGCCACACTTACTGTTGAAAAAAAAAAATATCTGAGGCCCAGAAAGAGGCAGTGATCTGCCCAAAATCACATAGTAGGTCAGGGACAGAGGTCAATGCAGAAAATTTAGCCTATTTTTGCCTCCACTGATGGCACAATGGTTAAGAGCTCAGCTGCTAACCAGTTGCTCCTTGTAAACCCTATGGAGCAGTTCTACTCTGTCATATAGGGCCGTTCGACTCTGTCATATAGGGCCGCTATCAGTAGGAATCAACTCAATAGCAACGGGTTTGGCTTTGAGTCTTGCTACTCCTCCTGACTCTGATATGGGAAGAATTGGGGAGAAGGATCAGAGGTTTCACACCTCCACTCCATAACCCTCCCCTGCTGTGAGCAGAAGACAGAGCTATCCATGTTTCAACTTGAATAACAAACAGAAAAGAATGAACCTCAGACTGAAAAACATGGATCAAAAGGGGGAGAGTCAGAGAGCAGGAACTGATTCCCTAAGGATGAGCTTCTGGGCTCTGAGAGAACCTGCACGACAGACAGTAGGAAATAAAATAACAATGGTAACAACAATCACACGAACAAGGGGCAGCACAGAGTTGGGAGCTTATAAGGACCCCACGCATCCTTTAGTGGTCCTGGGTGGTGTCTTAGATGTCCTAAATGGTTTACACTCAACTACTAACCTAAAGGTTGGTGGTTCAAACCCACTCAGCAGTACCATGGAAGAAAAGTCTGGTGATCTGCTTCTATAAAGGTTACAGCCAAGAAAACCCTATGGAGCAGTTCTACTCTGTAACACATGGGGTCACTGCTGTGGGTTGGAATCAGCTTGATGACAATGGCATTGGTTTTGGTTGGTTATCCTTTGTGTCTGAGTCTCCCCAAACAAGCCCAAGATGTAGGAACCATTGACCCTATTGTACAGATGAGGAGGGTGAGACTTGAGGGAAGTAGCTCACAAGGGGGATGAAGTGCTGGGACTTGAACCTGGGTCTCCCAGCTCTCCAGAGCCAAATGGCTCTGTCCTCCTCACATGCAGGGCAGGGGGCTCAGAGGATGGTCGGGGCCTGTCCTGAGGTCTGAAGAATTTAGTAAAGTGCATTGATTTGCTCCCATCCACATAGAGTCACCATGAGTTGTGCCAGTTTTCACAGGGAGATAGAGAGTGCCTTGTCCAGGAAGGGTACAAGCTGGGGTTGCTGGAATTATGATAGTATGTCAGTGTGAGCAATCAGGTAGTTCTGGGTTTAAGTTTCAGCTCTGACCTTTCCTGGGTTATTTCGTGACAGTTGTTTAATTTCTCTGCTCCTTAGTTTCCTCACTGAGAAAATGGGAGTGACCACAGAGCCCTCAGGGAGGGGATTGCCAAAGGATCAAATGAGACAATGCAGAGTGGGGCACTTAGTACCTGGCACTGAGTGGGTTCTCAGGAGATGTTGGCTGGTGGTGTTAGGGTGCTGTTAAGGGGACTCAGGACTTGGAGGCTGAATCAGTGGTATGACCTGCCAAGCCTCTCCCGACCAGATGTCAGTACCAGGGCAGCTGCACCCACAGTGCCCCCTGCCTGTTTGGAGTTAGAGCACAGAGTCTCAGGAAGACACTGAATTATACACGGTGCTGAGGACTTCCTGGGGAACTTTAGTTCCCACAACAACCCCTGTAGGGTACACAGCATCATCCCCATTTTACATAAGAACTAGCTGAGGCTCGCAGAGGTGAAGTGTCTTACCCAGGCTCACACAGTTTAGAAATGACAGAGCCACACCGGGCCACCTGGCCCCAAAGCCTGAGCCTTTCCTCTCTAGGGTATCCTGGTGTAGCTATGGGTGGCTGGATCTGTGGCAGCCACAGCAAGGGGATGTCAGCACCACTGAGCACTTGTATTGGGACAGGCACGAGATTGACACCATGCCCTACTGCTCCCAGCTCTGTGGACAAGAATGGCTCGGCTAGCAAGTGCTCTATTACTTAAATCACATCCAATAACCATTACTCCCTTCGGCTGGATGTTGAGAAATTGCCTCGGCCACTAAGGTGGAAGGTGAAAGAAATTGCTAGAGAAGAGGGGGGAAAAAAAAGAGAGTTAGACTTGGGCAGTTCAGGATGCAGAGGAAAACCTGAAACCACAGGAAGAGGCTGGCCAGGGGTTTGGACAATGGGTCCAGCAACCCCATTGTTGCTTTCTGGGTATCTTCAGCAGGACTATTAACCTCTCCAAGCCTTGGTTTCCTCCTGGGCAAAATAGTTCTGTCCGTTGACAGCCTTCGAGATGTTCCATTCCTTGAGTTTTCATTGACGCTAGCTCTGCTGGACCCTCCCCTCCTGAGATCTGTCACCTGCCCTCTCCTCCCAGGCAAGGAGAGGAGGCTTCTGGGTCAGCTCCGGGCTCATATTGTAGGTAGTCTGCATTAAGATGTCCATTGGGTCTGGATCGGCAGATCTAGAGCTCAGTGGAGAGGTCAGGACCTGAACAGAGGGTTGGGAGTCGGCTATTGATAGTGGAGGGGAAGTAACTGGGGCTCAGGCCTGAGTCTTAATATCCAAATGGATTCCATAAATTTGACTCCAGTTAGCTGGGGGAGTTGTACAATGCCTTGACTTTTGGCAGGCTACTTGCTTTGTGGTCAAGCCCACCTGCCCATCCGGTCATAGTTGCCCCTACTGCTCCTACAAATGCCATTACTCTGTTCCCCAAAGATGCTCTGGGCTTCCCTACTTCCCAGCTGTTCTTCATGCTGCTCCCATCTCCTGAAATGCCTTCACCTACCCTACTACTTATACTCTACCAGCTCCAAAAATTCTAAAATCAGTTGCAGTAGAGCTGATTCTGACTCCTGGCGACCCCATGTGTGTCAGAGTAGAACTGCTCTCCATAGGGTTTTCAATGACTGATTTTTCAGAGTAGATTACCAAATCTGTCTTCTGAGGCATCTCTGGATGGACTCAACCTTCCAACCTTTAGACTGCCAGCTGAGTGCGTTAACCATTTGCACCACCCAGGGACTACCACAAAAATCTTAGGCACTCTGGAAAGTCCAGCTCAAATACAACCTTCCTCAAGGAACCTGACCAAATTCCCCAAAGCTGCACACTGCTTCTCCCATTTCTCTGCTCCTGGAGGTGAGTAGAAAGAGCATGGAGTTTTAAATCCAGCTCTACTCTGCCTGGCTGTGTGACCTTGGGTGAGTCTCTTCCCCTCTCTGAGTCTATTTTCTCCTTTATGCAATAGGAATGGTTACACACACCTGATTATATTGCTGCCTGGCAAGTAGAAGGCTCTCTAATTATGTTAATTTTATTATCTCCCTTATGGAAATCTTTTATTCATTAGTTTGATACCATAATCTATCTGGTTACAATATGAACTCGTAAAAAGCAAGTACCTCTGTTTTTTTTTTTTCCAACTTTCTTAATTAATTCAACAGGTATTTGTTGCATTCTCCCTCTATAGAGTACTATAAATAAACAAAAACCAAGCCTAACCTTCGAGAAGCTGGCAGTGTCTATATCCCCATGGTGAGTGGCTCATAACAGGGTAACCCAATTACAACTGGGGCCCAGGAGGTCTAGCTTTAACTGAACTCAGGGTCCTGTCTGAACTCAGAGTTAAAGAAACAGTTCAGCAACAAAAGATACGTATTTTTTATTGTGCTTTAGGTGACATTTTACAGAGCAAATTAGTTTCTCATTAAACAATTAACACATAATTTTTTTTTTTTTATGACATTGGTTGCCAACCTCATGATGTGTCAACACTCTCCCCTTCTCAACCCGGGGTTCCCCATTTCCATTCGTCCAGTTTTCCTGTCCCTTCCTGCCTTCTTTTCTTTGCTTTTGGGTTGGTGTGCCCGTTTAGTCATGTGTTATTGTTTGTTTTACAAGCCTGTCTAATCTTTAGCTGATGGATGAACTTCAGGAGTGACTTCAGTACTGAGTTAAAAGGGTGTCCAGAGGACATACTCTCAGAGTTTCTCCAGTCTCTGTCAGACCAGTAAGTCTGGTCTTTTTTTGGGAGTTTGAATTTTGTTCTACCTTTTCCTCCTACTCTATCCAGGCACCTCTATTGTAAGCCCTGTCAGAGCAATCGATGGTGGTAGCAGGGCACCATCAAGTTGTTCTGGACTCAGTCTGGTGGAAGCTATGGTCCATTAGTCCTTTGGACTAATCTTTCCCTTGTGTCTTCAGTTTTCTTCTTTCTACTTTGCTCCAGATGGGGTGGGACCAGTAGATGTATCTTAGATGGCTGCTCAAAAGCTTTTAAGACCCCGGATGCTACTCACTAAAGTAGGATGTAGAACATTTTCTTTATAAACTATGTTGTGACAACTGAACTAGATGTCCCCCG